>NC_140474.1:40000-85000 GCF_051167445.1 Perissodus microlepis
CGAAACGTTGTGTTTTTTTGTGTTTGTTTTTAAATAAACAGTTTTTTTTGGCACACCTTCTTTTGTTGTTTACTGTTTTTACGTGACTTTTTCCTTTCCACATTTTGGAAAGCGTTTTTTGTTCACATTAAAATTAAAAATACATATTTTTGAAGCAAAAATCTTTTTTGAAAAAAAGAAACAACAGAAAAAAAGACTGGACGCCATGGAAGACGGCTGGACGGTGGTGCGTTATGGCCGCCGCCGCCAACGTGACCGCCAAGTCTTCTGGGACGGGTACGGAGGACCGCAGGGAGGGATGGACCGCGCACGCTGCTTTTCCTCCCGGAGAAGGGATTATTTTCCCCATCCTAACTCTAACCCTACAGAGGATAATTTCGGCCCTAAACCTAACCTCAGTGGGGTCCCCACCGCCTTGAACCTTATTCACAGGAACTCACCTTACATGCCATCTGGGGTAGTCTGTGTGGCACCTGAACGCCTGAGATGAGAGCAGGTGTGGTCTGTGCATTGGAGCCCGGCCCCCTTCGGGGACCGGACTCCCAAATTTGTTTTCCCCTAACCCTATCTCATAATCCTAACTGGAGGTACTACCCTAGCCTCACCCAAAACCTGAATTGGGCCTAAATTGGAATATCACCTAAATTCATGTTGAAATAAATTTTGACATTAATTCATATTTGACCTTTGACCCTTAGTATTAAAAACCCTTTACTAAAAACATTCACTGAAATTCAAACAACTTACAATTCCACAAAGCATTAAAAACTAATTTAATAAGTTCATATATAAATAAATACATATAACGGTCAATATTTGGGATAAAAAACACAATCCATTAAAACTACAATTCATGTGTAATTACAAAATGTACACTTATGGAGAAAAAACTAGATTCTTGACAGCAAAAATGGAGAAATTACCAACACATGAAAAAACAACACTCAAAACTTAGGGGGCGTGTTTTGAACGCAGGGGCAGGCTATAAATGCAGGGGAGAGTTGTTTCAGCCTCACTCTGTCTCAGACCTTCGGACAGTGCACATCTCTATTGAGAGTCCTTCTACAGCCACAAACTCACGTTTTTTTGTCTTTATGTGTGCTTCTCGCCTGAGGAAGGCCAGATCTTGGCCGAAACGTCGCGGCATAAGCACACACTTCATTGACTTTTTTTATTTGAGGAGTTTTAATTTGTTTTTGGTTTTATTTTTCATTTTTTCCATTAATAAATAAATAATTATTTCATTTTATATACAAACACATAAAAAATACACTTATAAATAACATACCTGATAACAAATTCATTTTATTTACCTATAATAACAAAGCCCACGGGGACACAAATTCTACACAAATAAATAGTAACACAAGACAACTATTAACGAAAAAGCGGGACTCATCGGGAGGAGATGAGTGCCTCACAGTGGACTACGGTCCGCAGGGGGAAGAGCACTTCCCAGAACCTTTTCCGGGGTCAGACGGGGCGACCCGTTGGGGGGATGGACAGTGCCTTTCCTGTTTCCGGCTGGAGACAGGCTCAGTCCACACTTCCTAACCCCCTAACATGACATAAGAAAATTTATTTATCCCTTTTTGATTCTGTTTATCTGGCGCTCATTCAGTGAGTTTACACTTGGCAAAAACAGACTGAATTTGTCAGTAGAACTGTTAGTGACGTGTGTATTGTCCTGATTTCGTATTTTGAGGAAGACACATACGACTGAAGGTCCATAGTGCGTCAAAACAATGATTTTATTAAAACACATATATGTGGTGAAGATGAGCTCTGCCAAACATCAGCCTCGATCTTCCCAGAACAATAGGTGGGGTGTGATATATATAACATATGATGACAAGTAATATGCGTCACCGCAGATGAAAAACAACATGCATGTTCCAGTAATTCTAGCGAGGACATATTCTAAAAAAGAACAGTTACTTCCTCTACCACCCGCCAGATGCTTCCTGTTATTCCACTCTCTGGGCTCCCCTTATCAGAACTAAGCTGTCACGTATGCAGGTAAACAACTTTTGGAGTCAGTTTCTAAATACTGTATATTCAGGCAGACTGTGTGTCTTGACCTCAGTGCATGACCTCACTCAACAAACAAAGACATTTTAGAAGTATACTTCCTGACTCCGTTTCAGTCATCTGTTACCAGGCAAACTTCGATGCAGCGGGCTGCTGAATGCACACAGGCCTTTAATATGTGAAAGATTATTACATAACTATGCTCCCACCTGAAACACAGACTTTAATGTAACATCAACAGTTTCAATAAATGCTCTAATGAAATGATAATGATAAATCATAAATGATGCAACAGTAATAATAATGATTATGAATAGTAACAGTAAAATATTTCATCCCGACACTCCTCCTCTTTGGCCTTTGAAAAAGGCCAACACTCCTCTCATTTGTCTCCCTCCTCGGGCCACTCAGCCACCTCCTCTTTGAGTGAAGAGATGCTCCGGATCCTTCTCTTCTTTCTTCGACCTCCCAGGTAGACTACTGGTTAGTCGTTGCACGAGTCAGAGGGTTTATTCTGCCTCTATTTCTTTTTGGCCCCCTGTGTTATTTGGAGATGAGCTTGTCTCCACCAAGCACTCATCTGCTACTGCACATTGAGACCAATGGAACCAGGTCTCGCCTGTCCCCTTCAACTGGACCGCTGTTGTGGTACGAGCTGTCACTTCTGGAGCTTGGCACGCTCCCTTCATCCCTCAGGTTCTCATGTTCCAACGCTGCTGAAGATTTAAGGCAGAGCACGTCGTACACCTTAGTTGTCTTCCTCAATGTCCACGATGAATCTCTCATTTTATTTAAAATGTTGCTGTGGGAAGACTCCTCTCAATCTCCTGGAAGCTCAGTAGCACAGCTGCCTGTACAATTTCTGCTGTTCCTTAAGATGATCACTGATCCTCCTCAAGCCTCTATCCTGGCCTCCACTTCCATCCTGTAGACGCCCTTCCTCACTCACTTCTCGTCATGGCACCTCACGACACCTACAAATTAAAAATTACCCTCCTCTTGCACATGGCTTCCGCCATGTGTCAACTCCCTACTGAGACCTGTACAAGAACGTTACACATTCTCTCTAAAACAATCTCCCGCCAACCTGTAACCCTGTGTAAAAACATTAGTCAACAGTTACATGTTAAGCCTGTTTAACTCCCAGCTCCACCTGGAGCCTGTATCCTGCAGAACAAATCTGTTAAATCAAACTTCTTATTTACACCACCTATAGATCATGAGAGTAATAAAGTATTCAGCATAACAGACAAGTATCATGTTCAGGTTTTCTCCAATCATTAAATCACTATTATTACCATAATTTGTCCCCAATCAGGAATCATCCCAATTTATTCCACAATTTAATTGGTGACTTTCCTTAAGCAATGTCACTCCACTTGTTTTATCACTATGAGCCCCATATTAAACTGTTCCATAAAACCTGCATCTCTTATTTATTTTCTCATGTCACTTGTCTGTTTTCCACCGAATCCTCCACATGCACTCTCAACAAAAGCAAACAAACATTAGCAACACACATTGACCGTCCTGGGGGTTAGGCGTCGGCCATCCACATTCCAGAGGTGCTATAAAAAGACCTCCTGTAAAAAGAATGACACACACATTTTCCCAAGAACACAGTGTAATAGCATCACCAACTCATAACCCATAAACACAGTTTCTCCACCCATGAGCCTAGAAATCCTGTAGTAGAAAAACATTAACCAGTTGTCCTGTTATAAATCACATCATCAAATCACATTAAGAACTGTAATCCTGTAGAGAAGAAAATGCAAATGTTAGCGCTGCGCAGGTGTATACACCCTTTCTCACAGTTACCTCTGTGAGCAACACACAACACAAACCCATGAATAACACACCCCTGGTAGCTTCACAAACACAGAAAGTGGCATTTAAAATTTAACTCGTCATGCAACCTCAGATGTTGCTGTCATCCTTCTGCTCCTGTAAAAAGAAACACACATAAATTCGTCCACCCTTTTGTCCTGTCTAGGTGGAGGTTAACCTTGAGTCGTGGTCAAGTCTTGTCAGCTTTTGTCAGCTTTTACCAGTCAGTCAGTTTGTTTTTATTTCCAGTCATTCATTCATTCATTCTATCTTTCTTTCTTTCTTTGCTGATAGTGGAAACCATTGCCGCATTTAGATTTCCACCCTCAGCAAAATGACGTCATTTCAAAAAGAAAAACAAGAACTTTAGATCGGATTACCTCGCTGTCACTTGTCACTGAATATTCTTTCTCTTATAAGTGAAAAAAATACCAATTCTAAAACTTGGTGCTATGGTAAAACCTCCCCCATACTTCAGAAACCCAAAACAAAAAAACACAAAAACAAAACAAAAAAATCTGCTAGTTTCACTCATTTAAACTCTGGCTGCAGGATTCTGTTCACCCCTGCTATCATGTTCCCCAAAATAATAATAATTCAGTCGTCTATGTATCAGTTCTCACTCCACTCACTAAACCAGACAAGATGATGGTAACAGTATTACCTACTTAAAATTGTGTTTGATCCTAATGAGCTTCATTACGTGTGTGTGTGTGTGTTAGTAAGGTTAATACATTTTCTATTTCTATGTATCCTTTTATGTACCTTCCCCCTTTTTCTGAAACAAAACTCTGTTCACTTCAAATTTTGTTTCAGAAACATCTAAATGAAAAACTCTGTCATAGTCAGGCACAGCTAAACCCCAAATGCTTGCAGGTTACCATAGGCAACCACACTGTGTATTGTTAACACCTTCTACAAATACCCTCTTTTAATGTGTTACACTTTATGTATGATTTAGTGTTATCTCTAGTGCATATTATGTGCGTGTGTGGTGTCACTTTCCATTTTTCTAACAGTACACTTGCATACCTCAGTGCTCGTCTTCCTCCCCCTTTTGTGGTGGTCTGGACACTGTCAACCCTCCACTTCCAGGCAGTCGTCTGTCTCCCTGGATTCCTTAACCCAATTTGATTTCCCACACTAAAACAGCCGCCTCAGTCCTCTTCTGCTCCTTTCTCTCCCACTTTTCAGTCCAATGGCAGTCAGTTTTCTTCAGCTTTGTCCCGTGTATCTCTTTGTCCCACTGTCTCTTTCATTGCCATCTCGCTCCAAACATGGAAAATGTCAAGCTCAGACAGTCTTCTCAAATGTCCTTCACACACAGTGAGGTTGCAGCTTGCTGGAAACGCATCTCCATCCATCCAATCTAGATGGTGGATCTTCTCTTTCTGATGCCGTTTGCCCATAGCGCTGCTGGACCTCTCTGCTCAGGACTCTGGTATTGTCTCTTGGACTGCTGTCCACTGTTGATGTTCATGCTCGTGCTCCTGGAACTGCACTCGGTGTCTTCAGGGAGAGATTAGCTTCCTTGGAGCTTGCTTGTTCAGGATGAGAACAGGAAGCTGCAAAACAATTCAGCCAAAAATTCAGGCTGGGTGTTTCTATTTTTCTAATGATTTTAACCTATAATTTTCTTCCGACTGCTGCCCATGGAGAATTGATCCAGGTCCGTTCCCCACCTGTAAACGACAGACTGAGAGACTTTCATTATTCACTGTGACTCCAGATTTTTTTAATCACTCCTAAAGCAACACATCTCTACTTATTTTGTTTTGAACTCTACTGACTTTACACCCCAAATGTGAAATTTTATTTGTTCTTAACCGTAAACACAAAAATCTTCTTGATGTTGTTATTAATTATTTTCATCCACAGCACTCCAAATTATGTTTTCTTTTGTGTCCAGCAGGGGAAGAAGGTGACCTCTACTATCACTGCTTCCCCCAGTTGGAGACAATCTCTCACTCACACTTCCACACTTTTTATTTTCTTTGCTTTCATCACTTTCTTTCTCTTTTTTCTCTTTTTTTTTTACATGCATACATTAACCTGTTAACTCACTCTTCCAACCTCCTTTTCCTTTCACCCCAACAGCTCTCATGCAGTCAGCCACCAAATCCTCCATTCATCCTTGAGTACTTGATCACCTTTAAATGTCACTGTTAATTTTATCAATTTATTTATCATTACCTTAACACTAATCCACTGTTTTAGTTTTCTTTATTTATTTTCAGTTCACTTTCTCCTATTTGATCACTATGATTCCTTGACTATTATTAATTCACAGAAAATCAACTAATCTACTTTTTCTCCCTCTTCTGTCATCCAGGAATTCACACACACTCACAGCCTGGGCCCTCGGCCCCCACCTTTTCTTTCTCTCTCACAGACACACACACACATTTTACTCCTCGTTCGTTCCGCCTGTGAACCCACCCCTCGAGGCTGGCTCACACACACTTCATGCTTCTCGCAGTCCCATTCAAACTTTCTGTGAGACACTTCTTTCTCTGCTTATTCTGGACAACGCCCTAGACGGCACACAGAGTGGGTGCCATCCGCTCTTATGCACCTCACAAATTTTCAAACTGCGCCACGGACTCGATACCGCAGTTTCTCTTCCTCTAAAAAATATAAAACCCAAACTCAACCCCCCAATTGGCTTCACAGTTTGCAACAACTCGTGACACGGCCTCCTGCCACGATTTCTACACACCACAAACACACACTATGTTGTTTAGTCCTCATACACTCAGCTTCTGTATTAAATCATTTTCACAGCACACACAGTTATAATCAATATAAGCAATTCACACAGCCAATTTACACTTAATTATATACTCAGACATGTATCAACATGACAAAAGACACCAGATGCCAAGACAAGTTATTCAACAGTTCCTTATTCTTATTCTTATCCTTATTCTTGTCACTTCTTATCCTTATTCTTGTCACTTCTTCAAAACCTCTGTAGCATTACACCTAACTTTTTGACTAATTTAAAAGCCTCTAAGCCCAGGTCCAACCTTGCTGGTCAATCCACCCGCTTCGGGAACGCCCTCACCAACAGCGGTCAAATTTCTAAGCCCTAATTAATTTATAACCGTTTCCCGCAGCTTGACAGGGAGCTCCACGTCCAGTGTCTAAGTATCACACTCACGCTTTCAGCTTTACTTAAAGCTCACAAGTCAGTCACGTTGAATGGTCACGGCCGAGTCTAACTCTTCACCCAAACAGCGCAGTAAAAAGGTGGTCCTTGACCACCTGGCTTTTAACGAGTGTCCGAAATCCCGCGGGAGCCGCCCGAGCTAAGAAATAACCGCGCGTCCACGGTTACCAGTCGCTGCAAAACGCTGAACAAAACTGCGCTCTACAGAGTCCAACCCCGGTCTAAACTAATTTACTTACTTTTAAAAGCATCACTGTGGACTCCAAGCCTCAACCAGTCTGTTATTTGATGCCCGAACCCAGTTCTGCTGATCAATCTGGGAATAAAATCCCTTAGCGAAATACCCTAATCTAAACCTTGCTTGGCTGGCGTCACAGTCAACAAATATAACACATCAATTTAAACACGTAACATATTAACTTAAACACACAACCTATTAACTTAAAATTCACCCCAGAATTAACAGCAATAAATTTTGTCAGTCAAATATTCCCCAGACTTTTATCACTAATTACCCAAAATCACCACGGACATTTTCCCAGGAGCTCTACTGAGTGAACATTTAATTTAGCTTAATTTCCAATTCAGCACTTTTGGATATTACTTTAATCAACAGGTGGTTCTTACCTTCCTATTTCGGGCCCGTCACTCAGTCGACCTGCTGGCTGTCCGTCCGTTTGACACCACTAGACCTCAGCCAAACCCAAGTCCCTCCTCAAACCGGGTTTTCGGCACCAAAACTGTCCTGATTCGTATTTGAGGTGAGACAAACGACTGGACGTCCATTGTGCGTCAAAACAATGATTTTATTAAAGCACATATATGTGGGAAGCCGAGCACGATCACTCAAACAGCATCGATCTTCTCCGAACAATAAATGAGGAGTCATATATATAACATCAGGGTATCAGGAAATATAACGCCCCTTGTGCGTCCAAGCAGATAAAAAACATGCACCAGTTCCAGTAATTCCACCCTGGACATATTCTAAAAAAGAACAGTTCCTTCCTCTGTTCCTCCGCCACCGCCAGATGCTTCCTGTTATTTCACTTACTGCACTTCACTTATTTGTAGAACTAAACTGTCACGTATGCAGGTAAACAACTTTTGCAGTTTCGAGCAAAACAAGTCTAAATACTGTGTATGTGTGCAGGCAGACTCTGTGTCTGTGTCTTAACCTCAGTGCATGACCTTACTCTGAGTCATCTGTTACCAGGCAAACTCCAATGCAGCAGGCTGCTGAGGGCACACAGGCCTTTATTCTATTTCTATATAATATGTGGTGAATTGTACTGTAAGCATGTATGCAATCCTTCGGTAGCTTGGGTCACTTTAATTTTCTCAATTGATCGGCCAAACATCACGCTGCCCGTAGCTTCAAACCATTAATTAACTTGACCGAGCTTCAACTCTTTAATTAGCACAAAAATCCAATGTGTATAACATGATTACAGTTGCACCTGCAATGAAAGATTATTATATAATTATGCTCCCACCTGAAATACAGACTTTAATGTAACAGCAACAGTTTCAATAAATGCTCTAATGAAATGATAATGATAAATGATAAGTAATGCAACAGTAATGATAATGATTGTGAATAGTAACAGTAAAATAATATTCTCATCTCGACATAACTGTAATATGTTCTCAGGACACCTGAATGGAGACTTTGCTGTGGCTGAGAAATAAAAAATTAGGTCAAGCAGGATGTTCTTGTCTGTAGTGGCAGAAGTGATCAGCTGTGAATACCCTCTAGACTGGAACTGCTCCAGAATCTGTTTTCTTCCACTCTGTAACTGGTTCTCATTAAAATCTCCACAAACAATTATTGGGTGACAGTCCATTATTTCAGACTTTCAGACTTACCAGGTTTTGCATGAATGGTGTCAAACTGGAAGTCTGTATACAACCGCAATGAACGCAGGGAACTAAGAACTCAACCTGAACCTGACAATGATTCCTCACACAGCAACTCCACCACCACTTCTGCTGGCCATGTGAGGAAAGTTTGTGTAGGACACGTCTGTTGCATCTGAACATGGTGTAGCCGTCCAAATGAAGACTGTCTGCAACAAAGGAGCCTTGGAGGTGAGACTCTGTGAGACACAAAACATCTGCTGAACACACTTCATGATGACTCTTGATGTCACTGATGTGAGATGGCAAACCCTCTGTATTGTGATGGAAGAGTGTCAGGTCTGCTGGCTGTTTCTCTGACCTGAAGAAGAGGCATCATTTCCTCAATGCTGGCTTGTCTCATGGTTTGGAGCGCTGCAGTTACCTCTGGATTGGCATAAATCTCATAAATTGGTGTAATTGTCATTCAAGTCCTGTAAATACAGTCCACTGAGAGACGTCACCCTGCTGAGAGCAACATAAGCCATAGCTGGTTCAAAAATGTTCTTCATTGAAGCTACAGCTTTCTGTGTTGTCTGCACAATTGGTTTTGTGAATTGTGCAGGCAAATGCTAGCTTTACAGGAAACTGTCTGCGTACTGCCCCTTTAAACTTCAGAGTCTTCTCTGCTGTGCAAATCAGATGTTGCATTAGCACTGTGGTTGTTTCTTACAGACTGCCGGTTGTCCATTCTGAGCCCCAGTTTAATTACGTGTCCATCATTTTCAGATCTCACCACCTTTATCAAAAGCACCGTTGACCAAACCGTTTAGTGTGTCCATGTTTCGGGTCAGCATCAGTCGAGCTCCTTCAGCAACATTCAGGGTGTCGGGTGTCACATTCTTCTGGTACAGTCACAGCCTGTGACAATAAATCTCTGTCACACAGAAATCTGCCTTTTCCTTGACTCTGATCCTGTTCAACATCTCTGCAAAGGCCACATCATCTTTCTGACGCATGATCTCGGTTAGAGTGAAAATGTTCCTGCCTGCCTGTCAATCTGTTCTGGATCATAAACACAGAGAGGTTTAGACTGTCGCACTGGTGGCAGCTGGTAAAAATCTCCAACGGCTAAAACTGACACTCCACCAAAAGGTCTCTGAGTGCCTTTGATTTGTTTCAGTCTTGCATCCACAAAAGCAAAAGGGGGTTTTGAAACCATCCAAATATCATCGATAACAATAATTTCTGCATTCATAAGCTCCGATCTTCATCCAGTTCACTCAGACTCCTGGGTAGTTTGAGTAGGGAATGTAGAGCCATTGATTGAAAAAGCTGCTGCCCCAGTAAATGAACTCAGTAAAATGGATTTGATATGTCTGCTTCTTCTGCATTAGTAGGCAGTCTGCTCAGAATCTTTGATGCTTCAAAGATCGCGGCGGTAAGAGACGTTTCGAGCAGAGGCTCCAGCTATCCATTTAATCCAATAATAACCCAGTCACGGCGAAACATGACGCCGTGAAGTACAATCTAATTGGAGAACCGAGCACCCTCTCCCCGGACGTGTTTTTCTCCCTAATTTAAGGCTTTCTTTTAATGACATCGTTGACATTTCTCAACAAAAACACATGAAAGTGTCACTGATAATTCAACAATAAAATTGCTTCTTGTTTTTGCCATCACACATTTTCTGAAGTCATTCAGGATCAGAAAGTGCAGATTTAACGTACACAATGCTTTGTTAGGTTTATTATTTTCATTTCACACGTAAAACACATTTATAGATTCATTCACCACTCCCTCAGTTTTGGATGCGCTCGGCTCCAACCAATCAGACCAATTTATGCTAACGGCGCACTAATCCCATAACTGCACACTACCCATAATCCTCAACCGCCGTTGCTATGGAAGTGAAGAAAACCAGCAGCTATGCGCTACTATTCCTATTATTCCTTTATTTATTCTAAAATAATAGGCAGTCATAATTATTATCATAATACGAAAGTAAACTGGCCCAGTGTTTAATGATGTAAAAGCCTTGACTTGAAGTATGCACTCTGTTTGAGTTTGAGACATCTCTTTTCATCCGGTAGGAAACTGCACAGGAAATGTCATGGCTTCCAAATGAGGAGTTCTGAAAAAACTAACAGGATTGTTTCTTTCTGCTGGAGCCACACAATATGTGTTATCACTGAAACAGAGAATCTCTGAAATGTCTACAGGCTGCAGACAACTTTCTAGAGCAAAACCTCCATTGTTCAAATCACTTTCTGGATCCTCTGGATTCTGTTCCTCTGGTTGTTCATCACAGGATAGCATGTTAATATCTTGTTCACTTTGAGACTCAGATTCACACAAAAGGGCATCTTTTTCATACTTGTCAATTTCCATTAAATCTGCTCGAGCATCAGTTCCCATGGTGCGTTCATCAATACTGTCAGGTAACATTGGATCACAAAGCAATGCATCACCTCTGATAATAATATCTGTGTACTGCAGATGAATCTTAACTTCTTCAGTCTCAACCTGCAGTCAGCTGAGACTGAAGATGTCACTTGGATGAATGACGAAACGTTTCTCCCACAAAACACTACATCCAGATGAACAGAATCGACTTTTGGAGATTTATTTACCTGGATGATTGAGCATGCATCAAGACAAAACCATTCAACTACACCAATTTGTTGCAACATGAATACTGACAGGGACTAGAATGACAGAGTATATTTCTCCAATTGGCTTCACCTACAGAGGTTTAATCATGCTGCATTAACACTGCCTTACCTTAATCTTCCCAGTTTGCCCCATACCAATGAAATGTTCTGTTAAGGTTCAATGTGGGGACTCAAGCGCAGGACTCCAGAATCAGCTGAACACAATAATTTATTTACAGAGTTCACCAGGTGTATATACAGGAAGTACAGGGCAGTGCTATATACAACAATGTGAGGGACGGGGCTCCAGGGAAATCCAAAGGGAGAATCACTCGCTCTCCAACTTTCCACATTCACGACCGCAGTTCCTTTCCTTCCCTTGGACGCTACTCTCTGGAGTTCATGGGTTTTTACACGTGCCAACCATTGGACGTCATCATCCGGCTGACTTCTCCACTCCACCTTTGTGCAGGCCTCATCAGTGACGCAGGCCTTCGCAGTGCCAGTGTTGCTCTCCTCCACAGGCTCTTGGCCTGGTGTCTTTCACTGGTGATCTGTGTTTCTCCCCTTCAGCTGGTGAGCTCCTTCATGTGTAACGAGTTATTCCTTCTTTTTTTCACAGCAGGAGAGCTGTTGTTTCGAGTATGTGTTTTCATTTGCTCCACTTTTTTCTTTTGCCTGTGAGCCCGACCTCATGTTATCTCCGTTATCTTACTCCTGTTCTTTGAATTCTCCTATAGAGCTTCCTTTCCTGTCACAGCTTTCTTTGGCCCACCTTTTCTAATCACCCACACACTCTTCAGCTCCTTTATCTGAATTCCTACATCTCTGACTTTTTCATGTTTACTTCTTCTCCTCTAAGCCATAATCGCATTTCTAATATTGTTTAAATACAAAGGCTTTTTCCTTTTTGCATTTTAGATTCATGTTTTCTTTCTAATTACCAGCTTTTGCTGGAACAAAGGCTCTGTCATCCCCTCCAAACCCTGCTCCTGTGTATCTCCCCCTTGCATGATGCGCACTGCTTATAGTGTTGTGTTTCTTACAAACTGCAGAGATTTATTTATATTTGCTTTTATTTTATTTTCCTTGTAACACTAAAACAAGATCATAGGGGATTTATTACCAAATACAACATTTTGTGTTTTTCTGCTCAACTTTCCTGTAAGTGACAAGATGCAGCTGTGGGATCAACTCTGTCACTATTCAAACCCTCCTTCCTGAAATATTTGCCCCCTAATTTGCCACAATACCTATTAAACTTGACAGATTAAAGGTAATAGTAATTTTGTATATGTAAAAGAATTTGCTAAAGAATTCCTTAAACATATAAAGTTTAATTTGTTTATTTACTTTCTTACAGTGGTTTGCAAAAGTATTCGGCCCCCTTGAACTTTTCCAAGTTCAAGGGGGCCACAAACATGAATCAATTTTATTGGAATTCCACGTGAAAGACCAACACAAAGTGGCGTACACGTGAGAATTGGAACGAAAATCATACATGATTCCAAACATTTTTTACAAATAAATAACTGCAAAGTGGGGTGTGCGTAATTATTCAGCCCCCTGAGTCAATACTTTGTAGAACCACCTTTTGCTGCAGTTCCAGCTGCCAGTCTTTTAGGGTCTGTCTCTACCAGCTTTGCACATCTACAGACTGAAATCTTTGCCCATTCTTCTTTGCAAAACAGCTCCAGCTCAGTCAGATTAGATGGACAGCGTTTGTGAACAGCAGTTTTCAGATCTTGCCACAGATTCTCGATTGGATTTAGATCTGGACTTTGACTGGGCCATTCTAACACATGGATATGTTTTGTTTTAAACCTTTTCCATTGTTGCCCTGGCTTTATGTTTAGGGTCGTTGTCCTGCTGGAAGCTGAACCTCTGCCCCAGTCTCAAGTCTTTTTCAGACTCCAAGAGGTTTTCTTCCAAGATTGCCCTGTATTTGGCTCCATCCATCTTCCCATCAACTCTGACCAGCTTCCCTGTCCCTGCTGAAGAGAAGCACCCCCAGAGCATGATGCTGCCACCACCATATTTGACAGTGGGGATGGTGTGTTCAGAGTGATGTGCAGTCTTAGTTTTCCGCCACACATAGCGTTTTGCATTTTGGTCAAAAAGTTCCATTTTGGTCTCATCTGACCAGAGCACCTTCTTTGCTGTGTCCCCCACATGGCTTGTGGCAAACTGCAAACGGGACTTCTTATGGTTTTCTGTTAACAATGGCTTTCTTTTTGCCACTCTTCCATAAAGGCCAACTTTGTGCAGTGCACGACTAATAATACATTTATTTTATTTATAGGCGCCTTTCAGACCCTCAAGGTCACCTTACAGTAACACGTAAACATACCATAAAAAACATAAGAAAAATGTATATATAGCAAACATGGTAGATAAAATTTAGACATAAACAGCCATAAAAGTATAAAAGCAAATATAAAAACTGAGCAAGGTAAAAATGGCCTAAGACAGATCGGGTGTATGCAATTCTAAATAGATGAGTTTTGAGTAGTGATTTAAAAGTGGTGAGACAGTGTGTGGTCCGTAGAGCAAGTGGAAGTGCATCCAAAGTCTCGGGGCAGAACAACTAAAGGCTCTGAGTCCAATGGTAGTCAGGCGAGCAGGTGGAACAGACAGAAGGGAAGCTGAAGAAGAGCAGAGTGTACGAAGGGGTGAGTATGTGTGGAGAAGATCAGATAGATATGGAGCAGCAAGGTTATGAAGCACTTTGAAAGTGAGAAGCAGGATCTTGAAATTGACCCGGAGGTGAATTGGGAGCCAATGGAGCTGTTTAAGAACAGGTGTTATATGTTCAGTGGATCTAGTTCTGGAAATAATACGAGCAGCTGTATTTTGAACTAACTGCAATTTATGGAGGGATTCATGAGGTAGACCATAGAGAAGAGAATTACAGTAATCCAGACAAGATGTGACAAGAGCATTGACAAGTATGGCGGTACTGTGTGGTGTGAGTGAGGGACGAAGACGGTTAATATTACAGAGATGAAAGTAGGAAGACCGAGTGATATTATTTATATATACTAACTTCCCTTTTTCTCATTTATCTATCAAAACTCACCCCTTACGCGTATTCCTCTAACTCTTATTTACAGCAAGAATTATTTTTATATTTACAGCAATACATGGTTATATTCATAGATTAATATTAAGCAGTATTTACAGCAACAAACAGATTATACTCTAGACTACTAGTCAGCAGTATTTACAGCAGTAATTATACTCAAGGGTTAGTAACAACTATTTACATATGTACACTTTGGCCAAAGGTGTCACCTTTTATACAGCGACGCGCGCAATTTACCCAGCGTGTCCAGACTATCAAACCCTCACTGTGAGTCCCAAGTCAAGCGTTACTTGCTGAGTTCTTATCTCCAAAATTCCCCCAAAGCCTGAACAGACCTGACTACAGAGTAATTCACTTGGGTTAACCAGGTTAACTTATCAACCTAAATGGATGACTAGATTTTCAGTGTTAACCACCGCGAGGGTGCCATTATGTACATAACTTTTCATCAATTCAACTTTTCACTTCTGCGCAGCTTACACATATTCTTCAGATACACTTCCTCGACACTGAAGAATAGCGGAAAAATAAGCCCAAACTCCCCCAACACAGCCCTGGAGTTATACTCCAGCACGTGGCAGAGTAGCCTTTTACCCCCCCCCAACACACACACAGCACTCACTCACACTCCCCCCACGGGGTCACAGAAGTTACAGGAAAAACACACGCTGAATGATGGAGCTGAAACTGGAAGACATTTGTCACGGTCTGCAGACCGTGGGGATGAGGAAAGTAAGCATTGGTAAGCCATGGTAAGCATTGTCAGGCAAACTACTGAGTACCGTTGCTGCTAGTGATGTGCGAATCATGAATGAGTTGTTCAATACTCGAGAATCACTTTACTGACTCGTGAATCATGATTCACAAGCCCAACTGACTCATTCACTGACTCATTCCTGTTGCTGTTAGCAAACTAATTTATTTAGTAGAAATATATCTAGCTTATAATTAAAATTGTGTGGAAAAAAACAACAGCCAGTTTCTTAACAAAAACATTTCTGCTCTGAACTCGGAAAAAAAAAACCCTGAGTAGAAGCTCACATCAAGACAATAGCTCCTCAGTTCACAGTAGCATCGCTCAGCTAACATGCAAACAGCACATTTGACTCACTCACCCCCTCTCTCCTGGCTCACAGCTTCTTCTTCTTCTTCTTCTTGGTTGGCAACCAATGTTAAGGAGCATTACCGCCCCCTGGCTCACGGCTCAGTGGACATTTAGATGAGAAAATATATATTTGACACATTTGAGGAAAATACTAATAAAATAAAAAATAAATAAATAAAATAAATGTTCCCTTTAGAAATCTTAATTTTTTTGCTCTATAAAAATAGCTGTTTTTCTTTTTCAATCACTCATCTTAGCAGTAGGATTTACATGAAACTGGAACAGCTTTATGCATACTTTTTTCCACACTGACTTTCAGGCTTCTTTAAATTCAGCCATTTGTAGGTAGATACAGTTTCATCATACAATGTGCATCCTTCTGCTCCTAACTCATTACCTAGTCCATATCATTATAGATATCCAGCATGAAGTTTTTAGAGACCGCATGTTCCTTTATTTTCTGCATCTGCGCAAGCTTTTTTTGACAGGAAATCTTCAATCCATATAAAAGGCCAGTGATATGAAAAAGAGAGGGACGTCTGATAGGAGCTTAAAAAAATAAAATAAAATAATAATAATAATAATAATATTAAAAGAAAGAGACTAAATCACTGACAAGTGTTAGAGCTTCGTTTTATTTCCAGCAGTGTATGTGTCATTAGGTTTCCTGTTTTTGATCATCCAGAAACAAACATGGTTTAACAACGTTCAAGTGGTGCCTTTTGTTCAGAATATTTTGTAAAAAATGGTATATATATATATATATATATATATATATATATATATATATATATATATATATATATATACAATGACATGTGATGAAGGTGAAAAGCTCTGCTGGTTTCATCTGTTTCTATAGTCCCAAAACACTAGTTATTACAGTTACACATTATTCACATTTCTAAAAAAAATTCTATGCTTAATAAACACTGGAAAACTTTTTACAAATATCTAATAAATTATACTGAAAAAGAATCTAAAGAAATTCTGCAAACATGATTTATGACAAAACAGTGACATCTTCTGGCCATGTTTATGACAGCAGGACAGGCAGTGTTATTTCTATTCATGTTTAACTGTGAAAAACTGAAGAAGAAAAGTTTTTATTTCAGTCAAATTTAATGCTGTATTTTTTGTATCTTAACAAAATTTGGTCTTTTGGGCACTCAGTCCTATTTCCTGGGAATGAACTTATGTGAACCCTTTAGATAAACGGCAGCCAATTTCAATACAGTGGGTAACAGGAACTAAATGGGCTCTTTGTAGACTGCATCAGAACACAAAGCAGAAGAAATGGGATCTAACATTATTTGATGTAACTAATGACAGTCACAGTTCTTCACTGCAGTACAATGAATATTTCAAAGGCAGTTCCTGTTGCATTATCTGGTTGGATGGTAGGTAATCTGATTACCAACCACCAGGTCACATGTAAACTACATTTCAGTGTGTTGCACTCCTCTGTCAGACATGGCAGGTATAATATTACTGTTTTATTACATCACTAACATACATAAATTTAAAAACAACACATCATTGTGCTGCTGGCTTACATGCGCCCCACAGCAGACCTGATCTGCTCCAGCTGTCAGAACAGACTCTACTACAGTCAGTTATTCTGGTTTTCTCTTTAATAAAATGCAGATCTGGAGCAAATAAAACATCTGTTGGGGTTAACTATGTCTGAAACAGGAGGTCTGAAAGATATAGGCAGTAAAACCAGTGAAATCTCCCACTTCTCCAGATTTGATCACTTCTTTAGAGTCTGAACAGACAGAGATAAGATCAGGTCCATGTTAAAAAGTATCCAGAACTGGAGACCAATTGCCAGTGTAAACCCAGTTTGTGGTGTTCATGGCAATTGTTATGTCTGGTTACTCTGACACTTTGACCCGAAAAGTGACGCGACCCAGAAATTTGTCTCGCTCATCATCATTGCGGAGGTTAGAACCCTCAACTTTACACTCCACCGTCTGCTCGATGTTATAGTCTTCTTTTGTGAACAATAACTTGACTGCAACAAGCGGTTGCACGTAGTCAGGCTGTAAACGGAGAGAGAGGTTGTTAGCTGTAGCTCATAGCCATCTTCTTGGCTTAACCTCATCTAACTGGAGTCTTCTGCAGCCTTTGCCAGCAATTTTATTGAAGTTATCCAACTAAAAATATGGCTGTTGTGTAGTTAATTGTACTGGCAGACCAATCCAAGAAGTCTGAGCTCCACTTTTCCTGAGTGGTGAACTGTATGGGAGAGAATTATTCAGCTAAATAACACCTTTAACTTACAAACCCAGTCTTGAAAACTGGCCAAAAGGATAACTTCAATCTTCGGCATAAAGCTGGAAAACTGAGCATGAATAACACTATGCACGCCTGCCACCTCTGCTGAGAAAGCCATGTACTTAGTAAATCAGAACTCAAAGAAAGTTTGGGAGGGTTAGGTTGCAGACAGCCTACAAAGACTTCATCATCTACTGCATAAATTAAGGACAAGACCAAATTATGTTATTTGCTACTCGCTCCCAAACCATAAGATAAGATAACCCATAACTTTCTGAATGAATTTCTTTAATTACTTCTTCCAAACCATCAACATGTTTTTTAAACTCCACAAAGAAGTCCTACCATTAGTTAATCCTTCAATCTTAAATATGATCATCCCATCTCTATTAATGGGCTACATACTACAGGCCTAAAAGCTGCCAGTAATTAACAATCTATCACTTCACCCAGCTCACCAACCTTTATATTATGTCAAAAATTCTTGACAGAGTATTTGTGAAACAGCTAACTTTGATAGAGTATTTGTGAAACAGCTAACTGATCAGAAACCCTTTCTTTGAGTTTCTATCACAGTTCAGAACTTTCAGTACAGAAACAGTATAGTCACTGTTACAAATGATGTTTTTGCCTCTGGCAGTGGAGTCAACTGTGTGCTTGTCCTGCTAGAGCTCAGTGCAGCATTCAATACAATTTACCATAGTATTTTACATTCTTACAACGATTAGAGCATGCTTTAGGTATGAAACCTACTGTGCTGCAAAGGTTTGTTAATTCATATCTATTGGCCTTTCTTCATTGGCTCCCTATTAAATCCAGAATTGAATTTAAACTCCTTCTCATATGCTCAGTCGTGAATAATTAAGCCTGATCTCATCTTAAAGACTTCACAGTAGCGCATCACCCAAATACAGTACTTTACTATCACTCTGGGAACCACAAGTACAATGGGAGCCAGAGCCTTCAGGTTTCAGACCCTTCTTTGTCTTCTGCCATAGGCCTAGGCTGCTAGGGGCTTCCCATGATGTATCGTTTCTTCACTCACTGTGTTTTAATATACCACTCTGCATTTAATCATTGGTGATTATTAAGTTATGGCATTTGTTATGTCTTCCTCCCACCAACCCCAACCAGTTGCGGCAGATGGCTGCCCAGTTCAATCTCCCTTCAACCGGCCAGTCCCTGTCACCAAGCTGAAATTCCAGTCTTATCCATCTCCCCCATCATTCCAATAGCCTGGTCATTTATGTTGATCTAGAGATCAATTGCAGTCATTCTAACAGAATGATTGCATTTACCCCTCTTACCCCTCTGCAGCCTCCTCCTTGTAAGCTTGCAGCTCTTGCAGCAAGACACTAAAAAATAATTAATTTTCTCATGAAATGCATTTTAACTCCGTGAGATTTTATTCCTCCCTTCAGCTCAGTCTTGGGTTCTGTTTGAGTGATTGTGATAAAAGTTGTCATTGTTGTACTTAAAATTTGTAAACCTTGCCTTAAACTGCAGGCACATTCCATGTAGGGTTCTGGTTTCTTTATTTGGTAAGGAATGTTTACTTCCTGCCCTTTATGGGCTCACCTTTGCTTGTATATGGTGGACCGTTAGAGTTCAGGCTTTTTCACTGCAAATTGGAATTCCTCATGCCTCTTATAGGCATTTGTTCTGAGAACTGACAAATCAATTCGTATAACTATGTATGGACGTTCTTGGCATTTCAGGCCTTTGCAATGTTGCTAATCCTCAAATGTTTCATACTCCTTTAGGCCATGGTAAGATTGGTTCTCTTTTCTTTGAGGGTCCTGCTTTAATTCTGTATACAATAAATTCTGTTCAGTTTAATTAAATTCAGTTTTATCAATATAGCGCCAAATCACAACAACAGTCGCCTCAAGGTGCTTTATATTGTACAGTAGATCGTACAATAATACATACAGAGAAAAACCCAACAATTATATGACCCCCTATGAGCAAGCACTTTGGCGACAGTGGGAAGGAAAAACTCCCTTTTAACAGGAAGAAACCTCCGGCAGAACCAGGCTCAGGGAGGGGCGGGGCCATCTGCTGTGATTGGTTGGGGTGAGAGAAGGAAGACAGGATAAAGACATGCTGTGGAAGAGAGACAGAGATTAACAAAATTAAATGCAGAGTGATGTATAAACACAAGGTTACTGAAGAAGAAAAACTCGATGCATCATGGGAATCCTGAGCAGCCGAGACCTATGGCAGTGTCAGTTCCTACAAATGATCTCTCCTTATGGTTGTTGTGATTTGGTGCTATACAAATAAAATTAAAGGTAAATATTTAAATAAAGCTTAGCAACCTGTATCAAATACTATTCTTGTATTCATTCCTTGTATGTTAAGTAAACTTTGACGCTTCAAAAATAGAAGTATTGTCAAAGTGAGAGGAAAACCGTTAACGTTAAAGTTGCTCTGACATTTTCCTGCATAAATAGAAAAGTAGAAATAAATCAGATTTTTTTTTGCTACATAAAAATACTTCTGAATAAGTACTCAGCATGCAATATTTACTCACGTGAGACTTCTTCCCGTAGTAAGGAAAAAACATCTTATCCAGACGACCCTCAGACGGAAAGTACTGCATCTGCAAGGAAGTGGCTCTCTACGAGAGAGTGAGGCACATATACAGTTCTTCAATTTAATAGTTCGAAAAAGTAATTTCATTTACTACTGAAACCTTCTAATTTGTACTTCTAAAAATGTGGTGAATTCTCCTTTTACGTTTCTCCTCTGCTTCACAGGTGCACCATGGGATATTTGCATGTTGTGGGTTACCTTGGCAGTGCAGTTGATGTAGGGATCTCCTTCTGGTTTCAGGCCGATTACCTGCAGACAGGTTTTTAATTAGCATTCACGCAAGTCATTTTTGGCTTTTTTAAAATCAACAAGTGCTTCACTGACCCGGTTCAGCTTGATTATGATGCAGGGTTTCCCCTCCTTGAACCCAAAGCTGGGGTCAGGCAAACCAGAACACTGACGCAGTGTACTTCGTTTAAACTGACAAACCTTCTTTACCGGCTCATTGTCCTGCGTAGTGTATTCGCCCACCATACACAAGTCATTACGCTCCTGAATACTGTCATTATAACCTGAAGAGGAAGAAAGACAAAATGAGGCTTGTATGTCTGAGCAGGGGCAGAGTCGACACTACCGTATTAGACAACACACAGTAAAGTCAATCAACTCTAGATCAGGGGTGGGCAACTCCAGGCATCAAGGGCCGGTGTCCTGCAAGTTTTAGATCTCACCCTGGGTCAACACACCTGAATCAAATGATGAGTTCATTCCCTGGAGAACCATAAGACATGTTGAGGAGGTCATTTAGCCATTTAAATCAGCTATGTTGGATCAAGGACACATCTAAAACCTGCAGGACACCGGCCCTCCAGGCCTGGAGTTCCCCACCCCTGCTCTAGCTCTGATCCTACAAACCCATCCATCCATTTTCTTCCGCTTATCTGGGGCCAGGTCGCGGGGGCAGCAGCCCAAGCAGAGAAGCCCAGACCTCCCTCTCCCCAGCCACCTCGTCCAGCTTATCCGGGGGAACACAAAAGCATTTCCAGGCCAGCCGAAAGATATGATCTCTCCAGCCTGTCCTGGGTCTGCCCCGGGGCCTCCTCCCGGTGGGACATGCCCGGAAAACCTTGCTCAGGAGGTGCCAGGGGGATGTCAGATGCCCGAACCACCTCAACTGGCTCCTTTCGATGTGGAGGAGCAGCGGCTCTACTCTGAGCCCCTCCCGGATGGCCGAACTTTCACCCTATCTCTAAGGGAGAGGCCAGCTGTCCTTCGGAGGAAGCTCATTTCCGCTGCTTGTATTTGCGATCTCGTTCTTTCGGTCACTACCCACAGCCCTTGACCACAGGTGAGGGTAGGGACGTAGATCGACCGGTAAATTCAGAGCTCCACTTTTACACTTAGCTCTCTCTTCACCACAACAGACCGGTACAGCGTCCGCATCACTGCAGCTGCTGCAACAATCCATCTGTCGATCTCCCGCTCCCTTCTCCCATCACTCATGAACAAGACCCCGAGATACTTGAACTCCTCCACTTGGGGCAGGGTCTCGTCCCTGATCCGGAGTGGGAACCCCACTCTTTTCCGGCCTACAAACCATTTCACTTTATCAATATTTCTTTGATTTATCGGTCAGCCTTCTGCCAGTGTAGCTCAGGACTCTTACATGAGCTTCTTCATCCGTCCTGTTGGAATTCTTTTGTCTTTGAACATGTTTCATACAGTTTTGAATCACTGCAAGCACATGTAATTCAGACAGCCACAGAGCTTTATCAATCCATGATACTGCCTGCACTGTGTTTCACAGATGGATGGCATGTTGGCTGTGAGCATGCAGTTATCCAACCTCAGATGTGCTGCAGTGTTTATGTGAAAAGCAATGTTTCTTCTGTGGTTTACATACATTAACACGACTTTTCAGGGTTGTTTGATGCTGTCTGCTGGACAGACATCTGCTGCTAAGGAAAGCAGCAGATGCTTTCTATATAGTTTCTCAGTTTTTACCAGAGTCTGTGCTCAGTTCAGGTAAAATTATTATAGTACTGTTAGGCTTAATTGGCTTCCGTCAAAATGTACATCATCATACTCAAATCCTTACTCTGACATATGCGACTGGAACTAAACACCTAAATGAAGAGGCAGATCCACCTCTACAGCAGAGGTGGAGCCAGACACTTTATACACCCGGGGCTTAGCCACCTGCTCTTGTTCTTGTTGTTCTGCTCTCTCTCTCTCTCTCATTTTATTTGTTAACTTTAAGAGTAAAGAGAGAAACTGTCTGTATTTCTTAATTGTAAATGGCACCAAATTGTATTCAAACTGAGCCACACTTATGGAGCTCCACAATTCTGTTCCTGGTGTTTTGGTTGACATCTCTTGATTTTCCCATGTCACAGAAACAGGCTCTGTGTTTTGCCTTATATGCATCCACAGCTGTGCCACCAATTTACTCACATGGACTCTACTAACCAATCAGAAGCTTCTTCAGCTCAGAATGGAATCGTCTGCAGTTTTCTTATTAATTAACAATAAACTTAGTGTACATGTGCTCCTACATTGATGAAAGTGATAAAAATAGACAGCTCTGTCTCTCTTTATTCTGACATTTAACTAATTCAAAAGATATTTCAATATTTATTTATCTAAAACTAGAGATGGACCGATCCGATATTACGTATCTGTATCGGTCAGATACTGACGTAAATTACTGGATTGGATATCGGAGAGAAATAAAAAAAAATGTAATCCGATCCATTAAATATCAAAAAAGCACCTCACAAAACTTGCGACATGGCGTAACTCGGCTCATAACCGTAGCACGTCGGAGCAGTGTGCTCACATGATTGAGCGGCTGTGTGTATTTGTAGCCTTGCCAGCATTTCATCTCCTAGGAAGTGATCCCAGAGAGAAGTAAAGCAAGTGTGTAAGTTCATCTCTGAATGTTTGTAAAGCATTCCCACGTTAAGCTTAACAACCGATATATGGAGCGAGTGCCTCTTCTCTCTCCTTCCCTCTCCTGCTGCTACTTCAGTCACGAAACTGATTAATGATCAGCTGATCGGCTTTTCTGTCGTGAGTCTCTCTTCTTTGTTTTTGGCCCACTTTGCACCAGAAAGAGGAAACCAGCGGCTGAACAACAGCAGCACATTTAAGCTTGATAATCTGTTGTTAGAATTTATTTAATATTACTTTCTACACCAGGATCTTTTTCTACGCAGCTGACGGCTGGTAACTGTGCAGGGGCGGATCTAGCAAAGTTTAGCCAGGGGGGCCGATAGGGCATGAACAGGGAAAAGGGGGCACAAAGACATACTTTTCTTTCTTATTCTCATTTAAAATGTCGAGCTTTTAATAAATGATTATCTGAATCTTACACCCAAAGTTTTCATCTGATGTAAAATGTATAGAAGTCCATTACTGTATATAGTAACTGTTAAGTCTAATATACCCTAGTAAGCTATAGTACTTTTTCCTTTGGGAAGATACCATCTGTGCAGTCTGCAATTCTGTTGAAGAAAGATGCTGAATCTAATTAATTATTCTTGAAAAATAATTTATTTCTGTGCATTTTTTTCACACTGCATCAAATTAAAGTTGATTACGTTGATTAAGCATCATGAGGTGGAGGGTGGTTCCCTATTTTTTATTTTTTATTTTTTTGCTGGGAGTTTTAGAGCCCTATTAGTTAGGTTGCTTAATATTTCTGCTAAGTGCTCTTTAAAATACCAGAATAGGGAGGATGGAGCAGGTTTAAGTTTATTAGATTGATCAGTATTGCTGAACTATGAAATATTTTGGGTGCAGTGTATTTTTTACATACAGGTATAACAGAATAGCTTTAGTGTTGTTGTTTATTTAAACTTGAGTATGAACTTATACAAAATGCAGCAAGATATTAAAAAAACAGTTTTATTGATTAAAAAACACTATATTGGATTCATATCGGTATAGGCAGATATCCAAATTTATGATATCGGTATCGGACATTAAAAAGTGGTATCGTGCCATCTCTATCTAAAACAAATCAAGTTTACTCTAAATTGGTGTTTAACAGTAAAAAAAATGTTTTTATGTTTTCTCCATAAAGTGTATGTAAATATCTGGTTTAAACTGTGAATATACTGCTGTGTATTGAAATTCCTCGTTTTGCATAGAAATATACTGAACAACATACAAAGCATAATATATAAAATAACATCTGCCTGAGTTTTTTCTTTGAAAGAAGCCCCTTATGTCCATTGTTGTGTTCATCAGTACATAACTGAAACCGGTTTAGAGAGTTTGTTTAGCCGTGGAGGGAAACAACTGAAAATATGAAATAAACACACATGTAAGCTAAGCCTCTCTAAAAAAAACAGCATTGTTGTTGTTCGGCTTTTCATTTCGCCATTTATTGATTCACTTGAAGAGCAAGTAACGTAATATGGGTCAAGTGATCAGTTTGATATCAATCTTTCGTGATTCACCGTCATATTTACATTATTTGTACAGTACGAATGATTTGCTTTGGTACCTGGTCAAACTTAAGCTCTCTTCTGTCTGCCTGGCTGCGCTTCTCCTACAGCAAACTCGCAGGCAGCAGCTCCCCCCTCACTCACATGCGTAAGTGCTGTGCTTAGTCGCCTAGTGCCTGAGCTCGGATCATACCAAAATTAGGGGGAATTCACGACTGTGCGCTATGTGCTTCGAATAATGTGTGTAGTTTTTGTTTTACACATTTGTCAGTCAGGCATCTAACTATGAAACAAATTACACTCCAAAAAGACCCTGGGCTTCTGAGACACCGATGATCTACAGAGGGGACGCTGGGACGTTAGACCGGATACATTTCACCAAGTGGTGCAATGAGAGGGAAGGTGATCAAGACTGAATGATATCCCATAAATATGATATCCACGTGTCTTTCATGAAGCTCTGCACACAACAGTACATGATGGACACACACAGACAAACCCATGCGTCCAAGCACACAGTCATTTGTATTTTGGCTGCGGTGAGGATCGATGCTTTGAGGTGACTCAGACACAATCATAATGTCACGCATACAATTTGCAGTTTATCACTTCAGTACAGTGGCAGCCATTTTCTTCAAGCAATATTGAGAGTGATCTATTAAATGTACCAGTCATATTCACTGACATGGTAAATGTGCTACAGGAAACACCAACATTGAAATGTGTGTAAAAAAACATTTTGCTTTTCAACCTAAATTCTAAGTCTGAGAACGAACATTAGATAGCTTAATGGTTCAAGCTCGTGTCTGAACACATCTCGGTCCTTTTCTTCCTGGAATAAGCAAAGTCATTTGCAGGAGTACTTCTATAATTCACCCTTACTTCAGCTAGGTTTTGGGCATAATGTTAGCACAGAGGTTCACTGACGTTCTACAGGGTGTGCCATTTATATGGATACACTGTAATAAAATGGGAATGGTTGGTGATATTAAAGTCCTGTTTGTGGCACATTAGTATATGTGAGGGGGCATACTCCTCAAGATGGGTGGTGACCATGGTGGCCATTTAGAAGTCGGCCATCTTGGATACAACTTTTGTTTTTTCAATAGGAAGAGGGCCATGTGACACATCAAACTTATTGGTAATGTCACAAGAAAAACAATGGTGTGCTTGGTTTCAACGTAACTTTATTCTTTCATGAGTTATTTACAAGTTTCTCTTTGTTCACAGCTATTGACATGTCAAAGAGGTTAACACGTGAGGAGTGGATAGAAATTGTGTTGATATCTGGTGAACGCAGTAACCGGGTCATTGCAGCAGATTTCAATGCAAGACACCCTACGAGACCATCCATCTCCCATGCTACAGTCATCAAACTGCTTGCTAAGTTTCATGAAACTGGTTCAGTGTTGGATTTGCCAAAATGTGGACGCAAGAAAACTGTGACTAATGAAGAAACATCAGTGGCTGTCCTAGCTTCATTCAGCAAGAGCCCACAGCGTAGCACTCGCCGCATGTCACTGGAGAGTGGCATTAGTCGAACATCCCTTCGGCGGATATTAGCTACTCACGAATGGAATGGCACCCTTACAAACTCCAGCTACTGCAGCATCTCAATAAGGATGACCCAGATCGGCGCACAGAATTTGCAGAATGGGCAAAACAAAAATTGGAACAGGACCCTCAGTTCACGCAGAAGATTTTGTTCAGTGATGAGGCAAACTTTTATGTGAATGGTGAAGTTAACAAACAAAACCACCTGTCATGATCCTGGGGCCATGTTGGCCCAGCAGTCTTAGTATTCATGTCTTTTTGTATTTTGTTCCTTATTGGATTTCCCCTTGACTTTTATCCCCTGTGTGCCCCTCTATGTATCTGTGAGCCCTCGTCTCCCCTCGTGTTTCATTCCATGTTTCCCCAGCCCACTATGCCCGTGCTCTCTCTCTCCTCCTGTCTGCACCTCTGTATACTTCCTGTTTTACTTTGACAGTCTCTCGTCAGTATGCGTCATGTTGTGTTCACTCCTGCCCTGTCTCGTTACAATTATCTGTGTCAGCTGTGTTCCCCGTGTGCTCCCACTTCCCTCGTTAACCCTCTGTGTATTTATGTGCATGTCTCCCTCAGTTCAGGGTCGCGTCGTCAATGTCTCCTCCCCGAACCTGTGTGCTTCTCTGTGTTCCCTCGGTCCTCAGTTAGCATTCCAGGTTTAGTGCTGTTTCGTTATAATGCCTGCAATAAAGCAGTGATTTTGTGTTCAGTTCCTGTCTCCGTGAGTTTTGCGTTTGGGTCCTCATCTGCCTCCACACAGCTAGTTCATGACAGTATGACGCGACCAGTAATGGACCCAGCAAACTACCTACGGAACCGGCAGTGCGCAGACTCCGCCTTCCCTGAGGAGAGGAGAAGGCAGGAGGCTCGGCATGCCCGGGAGCGCGAGTCTGCTTTTTATGGGACTCGATTGGCTCTAGGTGGGCCGCGCAGCCTCCAAACTGCAAACGCTGCTGCCTTTTCCCCACATCGTCCCACAGTGATAAGAGTTGGAGGATTCAGCCTATCGCCTGCCACAACTCCTCCGGCCTTCTCAACTTCCGGTTCACCTCTCCAATCGCCGCCCACGTCCCGCGCAAAGAAGAGGGGTACTCGGCGGCCGAGGAGAGGTTTCGTGCCTCCGACAAGCAGCCTATCTCCGCTGCAGTCCTTTGCGCTCTTCCTGGGACTTCCACGCTCGGAGCTGCACAAGCTCCCTGTCTCTTCGACGCAGCCCGGCCCGTCATCGGCTCAGTCAGCCGACGTCTCCGAGGTGCCTGCGTCTACGGCCTCGGGAACTCACGGCACAGTTCCCAGGAAAAAACGGCGCTCACGCCATCGCCACCCTAAAGTTACTGAGCAAACTCCGGTGGTGAGTGAATCTGACTGTTTCTTCCATGCCACTTCCAAGTCGGACCGACTCGGACAATATTCTGTTCCTGAGTCCTCCGTTTTTCACGTCTGTAACTCTTCAGAGACGAATAGTAAGTTTGAAAATGACTGTGTTTCCAGGCCTCATAATGTTTCCAAGTTCACCTCTGCACCTATTAAGCATGAGACTGATTTCATTGTCCCCCAAGAGACCGCTGTTCAGGCTGAACTACATAAATCTGACGCTCTAAACCCTGTGTGCGTCATCCCAGAGCCCGTTAACTCTGTGTCTAGTAATTCTGGGTCAGTTAATCCAGAGTCTGCATTACCTACCCTCACGCCCATGGTTGAGAATGACTGTTTTTCCTTTGCTCCTCCCAGGTCAGCGGTAATTAACACACAGACTGATAATCTCACCCTAGAAAAGCAAAAGACTATTTTTGAGTTGCATACTTGTGAACTAAATATTAAAACAAACAGTCCTGAGGTTCCTGTTCCTGCTGAAACCAGAGGGGACCACCTGGAGACTGACCTGTGTGTCTTCCAACCTTCAAAGGCTGCGCTTTCTGTTCCTCAGGTTGCTTTTGACCCTCTGTCACATTTAGCTTTCCCTGCCTTGTCTGTTAGCTCTGACTCTGTTTCTCCAGGGATAAAGATTGTTAACTCAGGTCTTGAAAACACTAAGACTGTGCATTCAATCACAGTTGTTAAGGTTAAGGGCAACAAGTTACCGTCCATCATGTGCAAACTGCTAGGGGAGCTCAGGTTGACTATTCCTGAGTTAGTTTCGCACCCGGTTGCCTCAGACACCACCTGTGTTAACTCCCCTACTCCTGTACCTGCTGAGTATAAGACTGTGGATGGTGTTTCTTCACTCCTGGACTATGCTGCTCTCCAACCAGCGTATTTAGAAACAGTCTATGAGAATGCTTCTCTTTCTATAACCGCTCCCTCTGAGCCAAGAATTACAGACTCTAACTTTGCTAAGCCTGGATCCTTCTGTACAATGACTGTTTTAAAGACTGCTACTTCTAACATGGACAGCTTAAGAACAGCAGAGTTGCTAAGAGTGGCCAGCCATAAGTCTCTGTTTGCTGACACCGTGTTTAGCTCCACTAACTTGGTTTTCCCAGTGTCTGTTACTGCTCCTGAGCTCAGCTCTCCAACTCCAGTTCCTGTAACCAGGGCAGCGCAGGCCCAGCTTTCCCTTGCTCCCGTATCAGTTCCTCGGGAGAGGGTGGCTGGGGTCCAGCTGGTCCCTGCTTCTGTCCCCGGCCTGGCAGAGGCTCCGTTCATCCCGGCACCCGTACCTGCTCCTCGGGTGGGGTTGATGGACACCCAGCCGTCGCCTGCGCCTGTTCCGGCTCCCCGGGTGAGGTCAACTGTGACCCTGCTGGCTCCTGCACCCGTCCCAGTTCCTCGGGTGGGAGCGGCAGAGGTCCAGCTAGCTCCTGCACCTACACCGGCCCCCAGGCTAAAGGCAACCAGAGCCCAGCTCGTCCCTGCACCCGTATCTGTTCCTCGGGTGGGGATGGCTGGTGTTCGGCCTGGCCCACCACCCGTTCCTGTTCCCCGGAGGAGAGCAGCCAAGAGTCAGACACTTGCTCAGTCACAAGTTCAACTACCTGCTGATCCACCATCATTACAGCCATTATCACAACCACCACTACAACTTGTACTTTTGTCCATAGTGCAGTCATTAGCTCAGTTATTAGCCCAGTTCCCTGTTTGGTCGCCAGCTCAGTCTCTAGTTCAGTTGTTAGCTCTGTCACCAGCTCAGTTCATAGCTCAGCAACCCGCTCGGACACTGTCAACCTCAGCTGGAAGCCTTTGTGAGCTTTCTCCGCCAGCTGGGGACTGCGTGGTACTGACGGACTTTGGACAGACTGTTTGCCCTGCACAGCCCCAGCCGTTGCATCCCAGGCCGACTGCGTGCCCTGTGCAGCTACAGTTAGCGTCCGCTGAGCCAGAGGTCTCCGCACCAGCTGGCTCTGCGTCTGTTCTCACTGGGGGTTCAGGCGAACCTCTCCAGCCGCTCCTCGTCTCCGCTGGGGGTTCAGGAGGACCCCTCCAGCCGCTCCTCGTCTCCGCTGGGGGTTCAGGTCGGCCCGGCCAGCACCTCTTCGTCTCCGCTGGGGGTTCAGGTCGGCCCGGCCAGCACCTCCTCGTCTCCGCTGGCGGCTCTGGTCGGCCCGGCCAGCACCTCCTCGTCTCCGCTGGCGGCTCTGGTCGGCCCGGCCAGCACCTCCTCGTCTCCGCTGGAGGGTCCAAGTCGCTTTCGCCCGGTCCGGCCCCCGCATCGCCTTCAGCTCCGCCCGGTCCGGCCCCTGCATCGCCTTCAGCTCCGCCCGGTCCGGCCCCCGCATCGCCTTCAGCTCCGCCTGGTCCGGCCTCTGCATCTGTTCCAGCGCCCACCAAGCCTCGACCAGTACGCCCGACGCTTGGGAGCCGCCGCCGTCTCCCACGCGGCCGGCCTCCGGACCTGCTCTGTGGCCGCCGCCGTCTCCCACGTGGCCGGCCCCCGGAACAGCTGAACTGTGAACTTTTGTGCTGTCGCCCCTCCGGGTTGACCTTCTGACCTCTTTGGACATTTGCCTCCCTGTTTTGAACTGTTTAGTGTATTTGTGGACTCAGTTTTGGTCTCATGCTCCTTGTGTTTCGTTTGGTTTCGGTCCCTCCGTCCTGGTCCCCCGCCTCCCGCCCTGGGTGGGTTGTTTTAAGATAAGATAAGATAAGATAACCTTTATTAGTCCCACACGTGGGAAATTTGTTTTGTCACAGCAGGAAGTGGACAGTGCAAAAGTTATGAGGCAAAAATTTGGATACAATAAGAATAAATACAGTACACAACTGTACAGAATAGAATAAAATAAAATACTATATACAGTAGAATAAAATAAAATAAATATACAATAAGATAAAAATAGAATACAAATGCTATATACAACTGAGTAAAAATACAACGATGACAGAAAAGATTATTGCACTTAGTGTTATTGCACATGTGTGGATGTGTGTGTTTGATCAGTTAAAGTCTTTATTGTGGAGTCTGACAGCAGTGGGGAGGAAAGACCTGCGAAATCTCTCCGTCCCACACCGTGGGTGCCGCAGTCTCCCACTGAAGGAGCTGCTCAGTGCTGTCACAGTCTGCTGCATGGGGTGGGAGATGTTGTCCAACAGTGATGACAGCTTAGCCACCATTCTCCTGTCACTCACCACCTCCACTGGGTCCAGAGGGCATCCTAGAACAGAGCTGGCCCTTCGGGTCAGCCTGTTCAGTCTCTTCCTGTCCCCGGCAGAGATGCTGCCGCCCCAGCAGACCACACCATAAAAGATAGCAGAAGCCACCACAGAGTCATAGAAGGTCTTCAGGAGTGGGCCCTCCACTCCAAACGACCTGAGTCTCCGCAGCAGGTACAGCCTGCTCTGCCCTTTCCTGTAGAGGGCGTCTGAGTTATGAGTCCAGTCCAGTCTGTTGTTCAGATGAACACCAAGATACCTGTAGCTGTCCACAGCCTCAATGTCCATACCTTGGATGTTCAGTGGTTGCAGTGGAGAATGCTTGTGCCTGCGGAAGTCTACCACCAGTTCCTTGGTTTTACTGGCGTTGATCTGGAGGTAGTTCAGCTGGCACCAGTCCACAAAGTCTTGGGTCAGTCCTCTGTACTCCTTGTCGTCCCCATCAGTGATGAGGCCGACTATTGCAGAGTCATCAGAGAACTTCTGCAGGAAGCACTGGGTGGAATTGTGGGAGAAGTCTGCAGTGTAGATGGTGAAGAGGAACGGAGCCAGAACCGTTCCCTGTGGGGCCCCCGTACTGCAGACGACCCTGTCCGACACACAGCCCTGAGTCCTCACATACTGTGGTCGGTCGGTGAGGTAGTCCAAAATCCAGGTAGTGAGGTGATGGTCCACTCCAGAGTTCACCAGCTTGTCCTTTAGAACCGAGGGAAGAATAGTGTTGAAGGCACTATTTCCATTTTCTTGTCTTTTGGTTCTTGAGTTTTGGGCTGTCGGGAGCCAGCCCTTGAGGGGAGGGTGATGTCATGATCCTGGGCCATGTTGGCCCAGCAGTCTTAGTATTCATGTCTTTTTGTATTTTGTTCCTTATTGGATTTCCCCTTGACTTTTATCCCCTGTGTGCCCCTCAATGTATCTGTGAGCCCTCGTCTCCCCTCGTGTTTCATTCCATGTTTCCCCAGCCCACTATGCCCGTGCTCTCTCTCTCCTCCTGTCTGCACCTCTGTGTACTTCCTGTTTTACTTTGACAGTCTCTCGTCAGTATGCGTCATGTTGTGTTCACTCCTGCCCTGTCTCGTTACAATTATCTGTGTCAGCTGTGTTCCCCGTGTGCTCCCACTTCCCTCGTTAACCCTCTGTGTATTTATGTGCATGTCTCCCTCAGTTCAGGGTCGCGTCGTCAATGTCTCCTCCCCGAACCTGTGTGCTTCTCTGTGTTCCCTCGGTCCTCAGTTAGCATTCCAGGTTTAGTGCTGTTTTGTTATAATGCCTGCAATAAAGCAGTGATTTTGAGTTCAGTTCCTGTCTCCGTGAGTTTTGCGTTTGGGTCCTCATCTGCCTCCACACAGCTAGTTCATGACACCACCGCTCTTGGTCTGACAGTAACCCACATTGGATGGATCCTCCAAGACTGTTGGAACAACAAAAGTGATGGTTTGGTGTGGTATATGGGGCACAACGATAGTGGGTCCATTCTTCATCAATGGAAACCTCAAGGCCACTGGATATTTGAAATTGCTACATGATGATGTGTTTCCCTCTTTATGCACTGAAGCTGGCACGTTCCCTGAGTTTTTCCAGCAAGATGATGCACCACCACATTATGGGTGCCAGGTCCCAGCATTCCTAGATGAACAGTGTCCTGGAAAGTGGATTGGTCATCGTGGGCCAGTTGAATGGCCCCCAAGGTCTCCCGATCTGACCCCCTTAGACTTTTATCTTTGGGGTCATCTGAAGGCAATTGTCTATGGTGTGAAGATACGAGATGTGCAGCACCTGAAACTACGGATACTGGATGCCTGTGCTGGCATTTCTTCTGCGGTGTTGCTATCAGTGTGTGAAGAGTGGGAGAAGAGGGTTGCACTAACAATCCAACACAATGGGCAGCACATTGAACACATTTTATAAGTGGTCAGAAACTTGTAAATAACTCATGAAATAATAAAGTTACGTTGAAACCAAGCACACCATTGTTTTTCTTGTGACATTACCAATAAGTTTGATGTGTCACATGGCCCTCTTCCTATTGAAAAACAAAAGTTGTATCCAAGATGGCTGACTTCTAAATGGCCACCATGGTCACCACCCATCTTGAGGAGTTTGCCCCCTCACATATACTAATGTGCCACAAACAGGACTTTAATATCACCAATAGGGATGGGTATCATTTAGGTTTTATCCGATACCAGTACCAAACCAGTACTTTTGAAACGGTGCCGGTGCTTAAAGAATGAAGAACACAAACTTTGTCCAAAAACCTCTCATGTTTAGCTGTTTTTTTGTAAAAAGATAACAATGTTAGCCTTTTCTGCAGCTATAGGGGATTTATGGCATCACTCTTGGCTGGAAGCAGTGCTTAATCAATGGGGGGAAAAAAACACCAACTTTGTCCAAAAACCTGTCATGTTTAACTGTTTCCCACTTTTTCTTTGGTCATTTTAGCTTTTTTGGCCAGGGTGAAGGGAGCATCTGCCATCAAACAAGAAGACAGCCGCATGTAACTACGACGGTGTTTGCTAGTTCACCTTACGTGCATTAATGTAATAACGTGGTTAGCCTACTCAACGTAAATTACACAGGAACAACATTACGCTACTGACCCAGAGAAGAAAGGCTGCTGCTGCCATCATCACCCGTCATCATTTCTGCTACACTGGCAGGGCTAGGGGCCAGGACTCTCCTCTTCGGGTTCTTGGGGGATGTTGCTAACTCCAGGTCCGATAACAGGCACCACACCCGCAGTAGATGTGCTCGGTGTGAGGTCTCGCAGCAAGCTATCAAATACGGTGCATTTCTCGGCTTTTAAAAAAACGCTATACGTCGCCAGGTGTTTCATCAGATTCGAGGAGTTACCTCCTTTGCACAGTATCAGCTTAAAGCACTTGTTGCAGGCTGCTGAGTTTGCATCTTTTGCTGTAAAGTACAGCCAGACTTTGACCGCTTCGCCTTGGGCATTTTTAATCTGTAGCTCTGCTCTAAAAGAACGTACGTACTTGGGCCCGCCTACTACGCTTGCAAAGGTAAAATGATTGGCTGGAATCCAAAGTGTATGACATCTCAGGGAAAAAAAGCACCGAAATAAAACACCGAAATGTGCGCTGCTTTTCGGTCTGGTTACTACCGTTTATGTCAGAACCGGTACCCATCCCTAATCACCAACCATTCCCATGTTATTATCGTGTATCCATATAAATGGCCCACCCTGTACATTCGAACTGTGAGCTATTCCTTGGTGTGTTCAATAAAGACTTTTTTTTAAGCCGTATGATAATAGTTCAGCGGGGTTGAAGCTAGAAAACCCAGAAAAAGATTAGATCAAGTTTTGACAATTCCAGAAATCCCGGAAATGAGTTTGGAGACTCTGTGTGGCGGTTTACATGTTGTACTCACTTTGCAGGAGGTTCTGCAACTGTTGGATGTAATGTTTGTAGTTTTCTGGGTCACTGCGGTTGAAAGTAATTTCAACTGCATGAGGACGAATCACCAAACCTGCAACAAAATCAAAGTCATTACTGAAATTTTAAAAAATGACAATAAGTAAGGATGAGTGGCAGTAGGGTGAAACAGGAAATGAAAGCACCTGGACTGGCCACTCGATCCTGATGTCGGGGCACATTTTCGTCAAGCGTCTGCAACATCACCCACATGGTGAGAGAAAACATTCCCCCCAGGAAACCATAAAAGATGAGGTAGAAGAGGAGGATGAGACCTACAGAGAACATTCAAATGTTACTTTGTTTCACTATTGTGGTTAAATAGACAGCAAGAGAATAGCCATTGTTGACTATCAAAAATACTATGGAAACCAGTACCCACAGTTAAAGAGTGATTATAGAAAAGAATGCCTTTATTGTCACTGTACGGTTGTACAGTGAGATACAGATCATCTCATACTCAGTGCACACGGGGGGGGGGGGCAGTTCTGCTGCTCTATATACACATATGGACATTATTAACAAAAACAATGAAAAAATATATATATATAAAATGTACAAATTTACAATCAGGTGTAAAAGACAGAAAAGAAAAAAGTAAATAAATAAATAAACTGGGTTTTGTATATACAGTTACCGGTGATTGCACATAGAATTTAGTATTACACAATGGTGATTTATGGAGGGAACTGGAAAAATGTGGGGGTGGGGCTGTGCTATCGGTGCATGTGTTAGTTCAGGGTGGTTATGGCCTTTGGAAAGAAACTGTTCTTGAGTCTGTGGGTCTTTGTGCTGATGCACCTGTAGCGCCTCCCTGAGGGAAGCAGGCTGAACATGTTGAAACCAGGGTGGAAGCTGTCCTTGATGATGTTTGCTGCTCTGCTGAGGCAGCAGGAGGAATAAATGTCCATCAGGGAGGGGAGAGGGCAGCCGATGAGCTTCTGTGCTGCCTTAACTACATTCTGAAGCCTCACTCTACCCGCCTTAGTGCAGCTGCCGTACCATACCGTGATGCAGTTAGTTAGCAGGCTCTCAATGGATGAGCGGTAGAACATCAGATGCCCGCTGAGATGTTGTCTCTCCAGGAGATGTCAGCAGAGATGAGGACACCAAGGAACTGGAAGGTGTGGACTCTCTCCACACGCTCCCCGTTGATGTAAAGAGAGGCTAAGTCAGTGATGTGCCTCATGAAGCCGACAATGACCTCTTTGGTTTTCTTAGTGTTCAGTGCCAGATTCTTCTCTGAACACCAGGCTGCCAACTTCAGGACTTCCTCTCTGTAGGCTGCCTCGTCTCCCTTTGAGATGAGGCAGCCTACCGTGGTGTCATCAGCAGACTTGATGATGAGATTGTTGTTGTGGGTTGAACTGCAGTCGTGGATGTAGAGAGAATACAGGAGGGGGCTCAGCACACAGCCCTGTGGGGAGCCGGTGCTCAGTGTGCGAGTGGAGGAGAGATGAGGGCGGAGTCTTACAGTCTGGGGCCGGTTTGTGAGAAAGTCCTTTATCCAGGCACATGTGAGAGGCGGGAGGCCAAGAGTGACCAGTTTGGTGATGAGGATGTCTGGGATGATTGTTTTACTGGGACATGCATGTTCTAGGTGACTCAGCACAGAGTGGAGGGCGATGGCGTCTTCTGTGGATCTGTTTGCACGGTATGCAAACTGGTGGGGGTCGAATTCTGGGGGAAGGTAGTCCTTGATGTGCTGAAGGACTAGTTTCTCAAAGCATTTCATGATTACCGGCGTGAGGGCCACAGGGCGGTAATCGTTCAGGCTGGTGATGGGAGACTTCTTCAGCACTGGGATGTTTGTTTCTGATTTTAGACAGGATGGGATGGTTGCCTGATCCAGTGAGAGGTTGAAGATTCTGGTGAAGATGAGGGTGAGCTGGTGGGCACATGCTCTTAGCACCTTGCCAGGTACTCCATCTGGACCGGCCGCCTTCCTGGGGTTCACTGCTAGGAGCACATGTCTGACATCGTGCTCCGTTACAGTGAGTGGAGCGGTGCAGGAACCAGGTGAGGATGAGGATGGGAGCAGGGCTGAAGCAGATGAGTGCTGCTGTTGTGGTGTTTCAAAGCTGGTGAAGAAGCGGTTTATTTTCTCTGGCAGCTGCACACTCAGTGCACTGTTTTCACAGTGCTGCCTTTGTGGTTTATGTCGTCTTGTATGCCCTACCACACCTCCTGTGTGTTGTTGCTCAACAGCTGGGACTCGATGCTTCTTTTATGGTCTTTAATTCCTCTTTTCAGATCGGCTCGAGGAGTGATCGAACCTGGCCGGTTTTTGTTTTGGGAAAACCCGAATGCTTTTGTCCACAGTCACATTTCCAATACAGAACTTGATATAGTCCAGTACTGATCCTGTGAAAGTTTCTAGGTTCTGATATTGAAATATGTCCCAGTCTGTCTGTGTGAAGCAGTCCTGCAGTTTGGAGAGATCATTTTCAGGCCAGGTTGTAACGGTCTTTGTGGTGGGCTTGGCACTGCATCTGAGGGGGGTGTAGGCTGGGGGGAGCAGGAGGGAGAGGTTTTCGGACTGGCCCAGGTGGGGGGAGGGATGTGGCATGGAAACATTCTTAGCAAAAAAACTAGTTCAAGCACATTTTGTTCATACTACTGTACTATATTAGTACATCTGAGTTATTGTGAACCAAAGAAGTCTATACCAGCTGCATAAAACTGCTTACAGACCCATTTCTACACCTTTATCAGCACCACTTTCTCTGATTCACTTGTAAGTGAAGTTAAATGTGCTTGCACCTCTAGGGCAGGAAAGCAGAAGGGAGTCAGGCTGAAGAAACTGAACAGTTGTGCTTGATTTTATGATCTATCACCCACTTAAACTATTACTTCTGTTCAGGAAAACACATAACTGTAATTTGGCATCTTAAAACATGGATAACAACAAAATGACAAAATATATTTTAGCAATAAAATTATCAGCTTGATTAAAGAGCTTGTACATCCTGGTGGATTAACAATTACAGAAACAAAAATCTCGATAATGATCAGTACTTTCACTTTAGAGTAGCTGTGGCATAAGCCCGATACTCCACGGTGCTCTACTAAATCTGGTAAGCATGTATGTATTCAGGTGTGGAAATATTGATGAATCACTAATTTATGAAACATTCATACACATGGTTTATGCACATACACATTGTAGATGGCAGACAGTTGGTGTCGTAAGCCCTGCCCTCCATTCAAAGATGGTCATAGCTGCTTCTTTCACTCCTCGTTCAAACCGTCTGTCTTCCCTGTCCAACATGTGAACATTGGCATCCTCAAAGAGTGACCTTTGACCTTCAGATGCAGATGTACAGCTGAGTCCTGTCGAGGTGGCTGTTTGGTGTCTCCAGTATAGAGGTCTGAGCTCTCCTCGCTGCACTGCACAGCTACACTACATTGTTTAGTTTGTGTCTGAGTGTGTGGCTGGGCTAGAAGTACACTGAGAAGACACTCCTGGCGCAGAGAACTGAAGAAGCTTCTTGGATGAGAGGTGAAACGTCTTCAAGGAACTTAAAGAAGTCCAGACGCTTTTCTTTCAAAGCTCCTTAGACTACGATGACCTGGATGACTGGGAACCTTCACAGACAAGATGCTCCTGAGTTTCTCTGATAAACCTGATACATGAGAGACGACAATGTTGTTCTGTTTGTCTTTCTTATCCTCCCTAACTGGTGTCTGACCTTCTCTCCTCTGCATCTTTGCTGACTTGATAAAAGCTCAATTATGATAACCGCATGTTTTAGGAGCTTAATTTACATGTGTGGATTCCCTCTTTTTCCCTTCAGGCTTAGAGGGAACATTTTCTGCCCAGAGTTGTTGTAGAGTCCTGATTACTCCAAGTTTGTGTTCCAGAGGGTGGTGGGAGTCACACACAGGGAAAGCATGCAAACTCTTTACTGAAAGAACCTAATGCCACAGGTGCAATGCAGCAATAAAGAAACACAGCTTTTTCATTAAAAAAAAAACACAAAACAAAAAACAAACATGCCTTTGTGTAATCTGAAAGAGCTGGACAAGCACAAAGCATCAAACTGGCAATCAGACTTCAGGTGTAGCAGCTATAAGTCTTATAGCCTGATTATTAGGGGTGTGGCAGGGGGATATAACTGTTAGCTGTCTTCTAGGCTTCATTTTAACTCAATTAAATTTTATTAATACAGTGCCTAATCACAACAGTCACCTCAAGGCACCTTATACTGTAAGGTAGTAATAGATACAGAAAAACCCAACAGTCATATGACCCTCTATGAGCTTTGGTGACAGTGGGAAGGAAAAACTCCCTTTTAACAGGAAGAAACCTCCAGCAAGTAACTGATTGGAGTGCCATGTTTTTTTATACACGAAGAACTTTAATGGCCCTAGAACAGACTACTGAGGAACCTGAAATGTGATCATATTCTGGAGCTTTTCCAGTAAACAGGAACTGCTGACTGGTCAATTAAAATTCTTTTTATTCAGTTAAATTTGATATGGTGAAGGAATGAAGGGGGGGTGTTTTGTTTAATTTGGTTGGTGGAGGGGGGGGGGGGGGTTTACAGAAACCATACTGGTGTTTGTAAAGAGTTAAATTAGTATGTACATGGGGAAAGAAAGAAGAAAAAAAACCTTTTCTAAATAAAAGCTACGTCCAGCTCCTGTATTCACGAGAATACCTGATTTGGCAAATACTTTTCATCAGATGTCTTTCCCGACACAAACTCTAAAGGATCCCTTTTCCAGGATTAAACCAAGATATTTTGTTTGGTGAATGTGTAAGCCAAAAAAATGAGTTACAAAGTAGTACTTTCGTAAGCATTAGAGAGGGTTTACAGTAATTAAAGTAGCATGTATTGTTAAGTTCAGTCTGTTATCTGTGTGTTCATTTTTTTCCTGTCAGGCTGTGTTTTATCAGCTTTGTATCATTATCAGCTCAGACTTTTGCCTAAACATCCAGCATCACTTCGCACTGATGCTGAACAGACTAAGGCCATGTCCACACTAATACGTTTTTGTTTGAAAATGCAGCTTTTTCTCTCTGTCCACACTGAGATGGCATTTTTGGTCAAGGAAAACAGCGTTTTGAAAACGCTCTCCAAAGCAGATACATTTGAAAATCCCGTTTTCGCGTTGCAGTGTGGACAGCAAACCCGGAGCCTTTTCGAAAACAATGACACATTTTAGTCATGTGATGGGCTAGTGTAGACGTAGCCTAAATCATTTAAAAATCAACCGGTTTTTCTCACTTCCTGTCAGATAAATCCTGCTCCACAGGGACCTTAAAACTAAGGAGCCAAAATGGCTTCCTTCAAACAAGATGAACTTAGGACCAAGGCTCAGATGAAGGAGGATTATTTGGAACGGAGTCATGCTGAGCTGCTCTAGAAAGCCCAAAAGGTGGAAGTGAGGAGAACAGTTCTGATGAGTTGTGTCTTTGATACTGTTGGCTGTAACCCCAGAGACATTAATTCAGTCACGGTTGCCATGTCATCAGCATTACTGAACTTTTTAAACTGGAAGTTTATTAATAAATCCTCAGTGTGTTGATCCTATTTACATGTTAAGACTGAAAGCTTTTTAAAACAGTTTTGTTTTTCGTAGTCACGATGGAACGGACAAACTCTTTTATTAAAATCTTTGCTGGGTTAGGATGATGATCCTAAATCTGCCTCTTAGTCTTTTGTAAATAAATGATAAGTAACGATTTTACCTCAGTCATGACTGTAGAAATCTTATAAGCAGTCTTCCCTCTGAGCTTCACTCAAACTCATTAAATCTCATCAACGATTAAAATCAATAGGAACACGATGGTTATTAAATGCTGTTAGTGTTGAATGTGTGCATTAGTACACAGTGTGTGCAGGCTGTGATGTACAGCAGCATAAATACTGCAGTATGTTGTAGTACCGTCACAGAGCTGCAGAGGATTTTACATAATTAAACATGAACTCGGCGCGCCTGAAGGCGCAGAGGGTGAATCTGCTTTATTCTCACATCTTCAGCTGTGTTAATGAAAATCACTCATCCGAGCTCACATATTACCCCGGCTCGGCTCGGCCCGATCCGGCTCGGCCCACTGTGAAGCTGCGCGCATCGTGACAGGCACCCTTAGCTCAGCGGGCTTACAGCCGTGCCGGACCGAGCCGGGTAGGGTCAGACCGGGTCAGAACAGACTTCCACTGTCAGGAAAAGACCAGGTTCTTTGGCCGCCTCTCTTACCCCAGCTGCCAGCGGTTCGGCCCAGAAACTCCCCGGTCCGCGGGTTGTAGATGAAATCCTTCCAGGAATCCTGCTTCTCCTCCTTCTTCTTCTCCCTTTTCGCTTCATTCGCTTCTTTCTTGTCCTCCTTCTTTTCCTGTTTCTCCTCCTTTTTCTCTTCTTTCTCCTCCGCCTTCACCTCCTCCTTCGCATTATCCTGGTTCTGATCTTGGTTCGGTTCCTGGGTCTGATCCTGGTTCAGTTCCTGAGTCTGATCCTGGTTTGGTTCCTGGTTCGGTTCCTGGGTCTGGACCTGCGGACTGGACGACATACCGATGCCGGACTAAACTGATCTGGGCTAATCAAGGCTAAACACCAACAGCTGGGATAAACCGATCCGTCGGATCTACGTGAGGAGCCCTGTACGCGCACGCGCAATCACACACACACACAAGCACATAGGGACTGCTGCAGAACGAGACGCATGCGCAGCACAGAGCATGTGTGAGGGCTGAGGGTCTCCAGTGATAAAGACGATGATGATGATGATGAAGATGCACTGTGTTGTGAGAATAGGCTGAGACCATCATCCATCCATCCTAAAGTCTATCCCAGCTGTTGTGTGTGTGTGGGGGGGCTAATTACAATTAATTCTAATCAGTTAACTCTTACATCCGCAAAAGTTATCGCCAATCTAACCATAACCCTACTATCGTGTGATATGGGTTAATATAATGTTAAGTCACCAGTCACTCTCTGAAGGACGAGGATATTCAGTGTTTTTGTCAATAAAAAATATGCCTGATAAGCCCTTTCACTGTAATTTTTGTATAAAACAATAAAAAATAAGCCCTGAAAGAAAAAAATAAGCTGCTCAGAAATAAATTCATGTCAAACCAACATTATATAATCATGTGACAATTGCAGTGGCAAGTAATTGGGCAAAAGCAGGATGATGTCATGCTGATGTGACACACAGAAAGAAGGAGGAAGCCACCTGAAAAAGAGGAATAAGAAGGAAATAAGGAGCCAGGAAATGCAAGAGGATCTATTCTGTTTCTTTTGTTCGGTGCTTTTTTCTGTCCTGTTGTAATATTTCATGAATGTGACAGCGACAAACACAGTGGCTCCTGATTTCCTTGCACCTGACTCTCTCTGAGGTGATGTTTGCACACTTAAAGTCATGTTTCAGATGTGGAGGAAAACAGACTCAGCAGACACTGAACACTGAATGAAGAGGTTCTGGTTCTAGTAGTGAGAAGGTGGTACATGATATATAAAGACACAAGTTTTATTTGTTTTGGACCTTTGGGTGATGATGGAGGGGTTCATGTAGAACAAAGCAGTCTGAAAAATGGAGCCAAGCCTTAAGTGCTGCCTACCTGATCCAGACTTTTAGGTCCTTTCTGGTTTTTGTTTGTTTGTTTAGTATCTCCTGTTATGGGCTTTTATTTTGTGTTTTATACTATTTTGTGGACACTTCCTGCTCCCAGTGAAAGGTGTCAGTAAATGTGGGAGCTGTGACATCACACAATTGTGATATCATCTATCTCTCTCACACACACACACACAAACACACACATTTACACATAAAAACACGCTGCTCTCTCTCTCATCATTCTTCTTCACCCTCCTTACCCCCCACCCCCACCCACCCTTCAGCAATAGGGGGAGGAGCCAGCAGAGTAAGGATGCTGTCAGGTTGCCGTGGTTTCAGCCTCTCGTTTCTTGTGGCGACCATCGTCAGGGATGTGTGTGTGTGAGGGTGAAGGGTGTGTGAGTGTGACTGTGTGTGTGTGTGTGTGTGTGCATTTGAGTGGTGGTTATTGCAACTGTAAGGATATATGAATGAAGAAAGGCGAAGAGGAAGGAAAGGAAGGACGGGGGAGGAAAGTGGCATTGAAGGGTGGATCTGGATTAACGTCGCTGCAGACAAAAAAATCTGTCATTTCCTCTGAGCTGCAGAGATCTGAGAGGACAACAGAAGCCTCATCACTCCATCTTTGTTCCTGCAGAGGGAGGACTGAAGGAGGGAAGGAAGGAGTCGAGGACCAAAAGGGGGAAAGAAAGGAGGACTGAAACAAGGAAAAAATAATAGGAAGCAGGGAAGGAAATAGGATCGAATCAGGGAAGGAGGGAGAGTGGGAGGAAGAGGGAGTCTGAGTCCTTGCTGGTCATCAGGTAAGGCTCTTCATTCAGCTTCAGTGTCATCTTCCTTCATCTCTTCGGTGTTTCTGCTTGTCTCCGAGCTGCTGCTGTTCCCACTGACAGTGTTCAAAATATCCAGTTTCTTCACATCCTTCTCGCCTTTCAGTGAAACCTGAAACGGCAGCATTTTACTTCAATATGGCTGCCATGTTGGGGTTAGAGTAAGGGAAAACTTCATTTGATTTGCTTTTATTTTGAAGGGGATGTCTGTCAGTCATGAGTAAACAGTGTAAAAACAAAGGTGAACACACCTAAGAAGACAAGGTCAAAGTTCAGATTGGAAGTGATTCTGTGTAAAACGTGTGTGTGTGTGTGTGTGTGTGTGTGTGTGTGTGTGAGAGAGAGAGAAGGTTCATGCCTAAGTCAAAGAGATACAGCCAAATACATACTTATCATATTCTTGCCCCTGTTTTCTCCCACTATCAGAGAGTTGCTCATTAAGCAGTTATTCTTGCTGTGGATACATCACTGTGCTTCACCTGTGATGGACTACTGACCTGTTCAGGTGTATCCCACCTATACTGGAATAGGCACCACCCCACATGTTCCAAAGTAGGCTAAGGAGTTAAGGATAATGCGTGGAAGGATGGATACATATATGTTAATGGATGGACAGATGGATGGATGGATGGGTGCTTTAGACAGAATTAGTGGATAGAGGCTATAAAATAAAAAACTGGAATAAACTCAACCTTCAGGGTGGTGTTCCCACAGAAATAAATAGGTGGAGCAGCACCGTTATCAACTAAAAACACTCAGTGCTGAACAGTGCCTGTTGTACTGTAGGTAACATGACTTCACTACCATCTGACAGCAGGAAAGTTCCTGTTTTGAGCTTCCTGCTGTGAGGAGTATGGTATTCCTGTTTCCTCCAACAAACACATGCTGGTTACGTTAACCTGTGAGCCAGAAGGAGTGTGTGGTGGGTCAGAATCTGTAATGAAACTGTATGTGTTAATGTGGGTGGTGGTGTAAAGGACTGAGTAGTCAGTAAACCTCTCAGGAGGCTGCTACAACTCAGAGTGTGAAGCAGCTCCACCTTGACAGATCCTAAAGGGGAGACCCTGAGTAGCAAATCTGAATCTTTCCCCTCATCCTCTCCTCGTGTCTCCTCTCTCACCCGCTTACAGGATGCATTACATCATTCTCCTGTGAGAGATGCTGCTGTTGCTAGGTTACTGCCAGCTGACTCCCTGTTCCATTTTTAGATGGATGCTGAGAAACAGAGAGGTGGGGGAGGGGATCAATATGGCGAGATGAATTCAAAGCAGTACTTTATTTAAAAGTCAGAGAAACAAACATGAAGCCTTCATGATAAAGATGAATAAAAGTGAGCCACGTTCCTCATATTCAGATGATTACTTTAATAAATTCATACAATACAATACAAATTTATTTATATAGCTCATTTAAAAACCAACGGTATACCAAAGTGCTTCACAATAAAACAGCAGGTTAAAACATGAATAATATTGTCACGGCTGGGGACCTAAGGACACCGGAAGACACATGGAAATGACACGGAGAAAGCAGGGCAGGGAAACGCTGATTAACACTGAGTTACACAGAGTAATGCAGACGACGCAACGAGGAACACAGGCAGAGACACACCATAAATACACACAAGGTAATGAGGGAATGACACACAGGAGGGGGGCACAGCTGAACCTAATTAGACACAACGAGACACAAACCTTCAAAGTAAAACAGGAAACGCACAGACTGTTTTACAACACAAAATCAGGGACACGAACAGAGCACAGAGGGAAGACACAGGTAGGGCTGATAAACACTGAAGCACTAAACACAAGAACCAAACCTAAGAACTAATACAAAATCAGAATTAACACAAAACACAAGGTGATACCAAAAGGAAACACAAAACGCTGGGTCAAAATGACCCAGGATCATGACAAATATAAGACCATTAACAAAGTACTGAATATACTAACAGGTCAATGGCACTAATTACACAAGAATAAAGGTGAATATCAAATGAAACTTGCTAAAAACAGACAGGTTTTAAGTAGAAGAACAAAATAATTA
>NC_140474.1:90000-242500 GCF_051167445.1 Perissodus microlepis
TAAATGGTGATCATGAGACTCCAAAAATCAGAGTCCTGGCCTGACGAGGTGGCTCTTCTGTGTTGTGCCATCCTCTTAGCCAGAGGTTGTTTGGTTTCCCCGATGTATAAATCCTGCCAATCCTCCTGGCACTTAACGACGTACACTATGTTACTCTGTTTGTGTCGGGGGACCTGATCCTTGGGGTGGACCAATTTTTGGCACAGCGTGTTTTGGGATTTAAAACAAAACGCTACGTCCAGATGAACAGAATCAACTTTTGGAGATTTACTTACCTGGATGATTGAGCATGCATCAAGACATGATCATGATCATTTTAGTGAGAAATGCAATAATATTAGTAATAGTAGAATTCCTTGCCCCCTGATCTCAGAAACATCACTTCTTTCCCCCCTTTTAAGTCCACCCTCAAAACCCACCTATTCAAGATAGCCTACTCTGTATAACTTCTCCATGCTCTTAAACTTTGTGTTATTATTGTGTTCATTTCCTGTTTTTATGCTTGTCTTATTTGTTCTGTACAGTGTCCTTGGGTGTTTTGAAAGGCGCTTTTGTCATGGTCCTGAGTCTGGTGACTCAGTGTTTTGTGTTTCTTTATTATTATCTTGTTTATTCTGATTGTGTTTTCCATTACGATTTGCCAGGTTTTGTTAGGTTTCTGTTCTGTGCCTGCCCTAGTCCCACTTTTCTGTTTTCCTTGATGTCCATGACGTTATTATGTCTGCTCATGAGTCTGTGTCTGTTAAGTTCTGTGTCTCGTCAGTTTAATCAGCGTCAGCCGTCTCTCCCAGCTGTTCCTTCTTAGCTCTGTTTACCTCTTGTATTTAGTGTCTGCGTCTTCCCCTACTCGTTGTTGCGTCGTACCCTCACTTTCACTGTGTGTTCTGTTTGCCAGACTGCCTGCCTGTTTAGTTTGTTCTTTATTCTCAGTTTAGTTAGTTTTTTGTTCAGTTGCTTTCCAGCAATGAAGCTGAATATTTTGAGTTACGTTTGCCTCCGTGAGTCCTGTATTTTGGGTCCTCTCTTCCTGCCTGCACACAGTCATGACAGCTTTTACATAAAATGTATTATTATTATTAGTAGTAGTAACGTAACCAGTATTGTAAAGAATTACTTACTCATGGGAGTAATTAAGTTATGTACTGCATTCATTTTAAGAATTACTTTTTTCAGTAATGACCCCGACACGGATCGCAACAAAGAGCAGAAATACCTCCAACATCCACAGCATGTCATTCATGTGCATGAATGTAATGTCTTTGATATGCTGCTTAGAGATGGTGGTGACTTTCATAATGGAGTCAATGAAAACCAAGAAGTAATATCGATAATAGAATCCGATTCGCTAAATTCTTATCAATTCCCATCCCTAAGACTATATTGAAAAGCAGAAGATATTTTTATTGTATCCGTCTGAAGTAATTGTAGTTCTTCTGTCAGTAAGATGACTGAAAAAATGACTGCCCTTGAATTTGAAGTTTAAATAGTTCTGTAAGGAATTTGTAGCTTTCAGAAGGTATGGAAGAAGTGTTGTGACAGTTGTTCGCTCTCTGTCTGCAGCTCAATGTTTCCTGCACTCTGAAGATGCCTCCAAGAAGATGCCTCCACCTAAACCCAAAAGGAATCCCAACACTCAGCTCAGCACCTCCTTTGATGAGTGCTACATCCGTAACCATGGCAACAAGAAGTCTTCCTTGCAGTGGGACAAATCTTCATCCCAAAGTCAGAGTCCAGCATCCAGGGACACGGACGAAGAGGAGCCAGTTTACATTGAGATGGTGGGAAACATCCTGCGAGGGCTGAAAGGTCAGGAAGCAGAGGAGGACGACCAGAATGAATCGGTGTACGAGGAGATGAAGTACCCAATGCTGGAAGACTTTCTGCAGGACACAAATGCTGCCATCATTGACCCTGAAGCTTGGTCATCCCGCGGCTCACTCTGTGACATTCCTCCACCTTTCCCAAATCTCCTGACTCACCGCCCACCACTGCTCATCTTCCCACCTGCCCCCGCTCAGTGCTCCCCAAACTCAGATGAGTCCCCCCTCACCCCTTTGGACGTCACACGCCTCCCCATGTTAGAAAACGTCTCCTACAGCAAGTCGGGCAGTGTTGAACAGCCGCAGAGCTCCACTCACTACCGCAAAGAACGAGACCGGGACATGCCCTCCACTCATACCATCACATCTTCTGGTCGCTCCTCAGCTCCACCTCTCCCCTCCAGCCTTTACAAGTCATCCAGCACCACACACGGTGGTCACGGTTACCCCCGTAGCCAATCAGCATGCCCATCTCCTGTCAGCATGGGACGCTCGCTAACACCTCTGAGCCTGAAGAGGCCACCACCGTATGACACCCTGATGGCAGGAGGAAGTATGCCTCGCTCTTCATCTTCATCTTCATCATCTTCACACAGGGCAGGTGAAGGAGGGGCTAAACTCAGTAACTCCTCCTCCACACATGGGTCCATGCAGAACATGTCCGTGAGGTCACAGACTCCAACAAGTCCACTAGACGAACTCAACAACCTGTTTGCATCAGGTAGACAGGTGATGAAGAGGGGGTCAGGAGGGAGGAAGAGCAGGGAGGGTGAAGGTAAGAGAGTTGCAGAGTATTGCATCAACACCATATTATAATACCTGATGCACATCAAGGACAAGGTTTGGTTTTTGGGGGTGCTGGGGGACTACAAGTCAGAGCAAGTAAACCTGAGGTCACATTCACAATAATGGCCCAATCCTTTAACAATGCAAACTTTAAACCTTAATACAATTTCAGCAGGTGAGACAAATAACCCTCCACCATGCAGTTGTTATGTAGAGGGATATTATCCACAGAGACCAAACCAACTTGTGTGTCTGGCTGTAAACATGTTTGTTTCTGATGTGAAATTTTAACATGGAAAGCTATGGGGACTGACTCACTGCTGGAGCCCCTGCTGGATGTATGAGGAACTGTAAGTTTAGGGATTTGAGCCTTGGCTTAATTTTAGTCCCAGAGGTTGATGACTGGTTGCTATTACCCAATGGTGCTCATCCACACGTCTGAAAAAAAAGTATATTAAACAGTTTTGCAAGCTGTTGTGTAACACTGATTACACACTGCAGTTTGTTATCTCAAATACAAAGCAAAACCCAGTCAAACCATGTTCATTATACAAATTAAGTTCAGCACGTTGAAGTGTCCAGTTTATCTCCCACTCTAAAACTGTAAAAGACGATAGAAAAACAGTGTTTAGCTTGTGCGTCTTTATTTACACTAACACCCGCCAGCTTTCCTGAATGCCTCCTCAGTCTCTAATGGTCTTTGGGTCAGCTGCTCAGAAATATAATAAGTATAATAAATAAATATAAGGACAGTTGAATCTGATAAATTGACTAAGAATAAAAAAAAATCACTCATTTGTAGTCAAATATGAGAGAATACTCAAAAAGCTGTCATTACTTCATTCAGTCTCCAGAGAGACTCTCCAGGGAGACTGTGTTGCCATGGTGACAACAGTCAGTTTACTTCAGCTCAATTAAAACCAAAATTGAACCTTCAGGTTAAGTCCACAAGATGTTTTTTTTTTCCAGTTTCTCAGATTAACTATAGATAGATATGTCTATATCATTGATTTACAATATTTAAACACCATATACAGTTGTGTATGTGGTTTAACCAATGTGTATACATTTTCACAGTAAAATATGTGAGTACAGCTACTGTTACCCAGATCTGCTGAATGGAAATAGTGAATGTATTTAGCCAATTTTACCTTCAACTGCACTGGAAAAACACTGCTAAAACTTTAATTGTCTAATTCTATTGTATTGGGTATGATGGCATTAAATTAACAGAATATATGAACAACAGACAGTGACTATAGTTATTTTCTGCTAACAGTATCTTAATTTTTTACATATTTACAGCACCTAAATCTTCTAATGTACTGGTAGACAACCTACCAATGCATTAGGCATTTAGTTAGTTTTATCTGGGTGTACTGATAGCATAGAGTTTTATTTTTTAACAGCTTCCCTTTAAGAAGTACATCTCAGTCTTCTGTACTGCTGTATCTCCATGGTGCAGCTAGGGCATCACATATTTCACATTAGAAAAATCATACAGCCCACCAGCAAACAAAATGTCACAAAAGACATTGATAATTTCCCCCACACACCAGGCATTGTGGAACTGGCTTGGTTTGTCCCCAGTTTACCTTCTTTGCTTTCTTCTGACCACAGCTCATGCTAGGGCCTTCATCTGGGTTGGGGTTTTCTCCAGGACCCAGGTCAGACAGATTACTTTTTCTTTATTTTTTTAAATATTTATCTTTGCTATTAGGCGCTGCATTGTTTTACTCACAGCATGAGTATTATGTAATTTCTTCTTCGTCCTCTTCTGTTTTACTGGCAGTTGGCAACCAATTTATTTGGGGAGGTAGTTGCACTGCCCTCTAGTGGAAGTTATATTCTTGGATTTGTTGGATTTAATGGTTTTGATTCTCATTATTGTTTTCTGTTTATGTTATAGTCTTAGTTTATAGTCCTTAGTTTTCTGTTACTTTGCCTTCCCCGTGTTCCACATCTAGTTACTCTTGTCTCTGTGCTCCATGTTCTCCCTGTCTTCTCTGTCTGCCGTGTCTCCTTGTTTAGTTGGTGTTTCCATGTCTTATATTTCCTGTTTTACTTTGAAATTCTTGTGTCCTGTGTTTCAGTTTTGCTTCCTCCCCGTTTTGTTATGTCAGAGGCCGTGTCCAAATTCATGGGCTGCATCCTCCTGAGGACCCGGCCTTCGCGGTCTACGTGGACCGGGTCCTCAGAAGGTCGGGTAGGCCGGAAGTAAACGGCTGTGGAATTGGACGGTCTATCTTTCTGATTAGCGTCACCGCTGTCTCGGTGGAGTTTAATAAACTCGGCCGTCTGCTCCTTGCTATCTAAAATATAACAGGACACTGGCGTAAACTCTCGACTGTCTCACACTTCTGTTTAATCAGTTTTCTGTTTGACGTTTATTCAGCTGTGTGAAAACCACCCGAGGGATTAATAAAGTTTTATTTTATCTTACTTTAATCTCAGCCAAACCGATTTACTCACGAACAAATAAAACACTGAAAAAAGCCAAACAATAAAAATTTAGGTTGTCTAAGTGACTTACATATTACGTTTAACCTGAGTAGCGAAAGTCCGCGGTGATCTGAAAATGATGTGCCGGGAGTTGTGCCGTTCTTGGCGGCTTCATTGACCCTCAAGCTCTCGGCTAGCTATCGAGCTGGTGGGTAACAGACGTCTCCAAAAACGTCGAAGCACTTTTGCAAATAAGTGATATCTTGATAAACTGAGCAGATATTTGAAGTTTACACAGCTACATTTTTCGCCTTAAAATATGTTAAAAGTTTATTTTGTGACCGAGAGAGATTAATAACAGTAATTTTAAAACTTATTAGCGGCCGCCATTGTTGGAAACTGGAGTTTGGCTTGGCCGCGCTATGAATTCTGGGATATGGTGGGCCACGAAGGACACATCTGACCCATCTTTCAAATTCGGGGAAAATGAGGACACATTTGTCGGCTGCATTCGGAGGAGCCTACGAATTTGGACAGCCTTCGGCGCGTCGCTGTGATGAAATTGGCCTACAAATGCGGCCTCAGGAGGATGCAGCCCATGAATTAGGACACGACCAGAGTCCCAGCTGTGTTTCCCTCCTGTTTCCCATTCCCTCGTTACTGCCTGGTGTGTTTAAGCCCTGTGTTTTCCTCTGTCCATTGTCACGTCATTAAATACTCCCTCAGTGCTGTGTGCACCCTCTGTGATGCTCATTCCCATTGTTGCTTCTTGTCAGTTCGTAGTTTCTAGCTTCTTTGTTTCTAGTTTCCTGAGTTCGTAATTTTCTAGCGTCTAATTATTATGCTGTGTTCCTTGTATTTGGTGGTCGAGTTTTTACAGCGCAATAAAAGCTGCCTCCTTTATTTCACTCCTTGGTTTCTCGTGAGTCCTGCATTTGGTCCTTCATCCTGCCTGCCACACAGCAAACCTTCACAATCTTGACTGATTTTCATTTCCCACACTCACAGTATACTGTATACTCCTAGATGGCAAATTTACTCTGGACCGGATCTGGCCCAGATGTACCGTAGGCTCTGTAATGGATCTACAAACTGGATCCGAATCAGAATAGCATAGCAGTGGATCAGAACCAGATCAGGATCATAGATCTGGAGCAAATCAGTTCTTGTATCAGCTCATCTGGCCAGGATTCACTTTGGATCTGTTTATTGTACCTTGTTGCCGTTTGTTGTGGTCAGCAGTCCAGAGCTGACAACAACAACAACTACTGAGTATAAGTTAACATTGTACCTTCTAATGTCTGGTTAGAGTGTCTTAAAAATCACACTTTTTCTCTGATAAACAGTTTAATTAAATTCTCACACCTCATGAGAGTTTATTTACAAAGTGTTGGAGCTCCACTTCAAAGAAAGTTTTAATGCCTAATGACAGCTAACAGTGGAAAAAACAGCAGTTACTGTCAAAAAATTCACCTTGTGACATGGACGGTTCTCACTTGGAATATTGAACACTTGATATAACACTGACCGTGAGCAGCACAGCCACTGCGCAGTAGTCCAACACAGTGGTTTACTATGCATTTTCATGCAACATTTGAATAACACAAAATTAATAGTTTCATAATATGAAAATACTAGTGATGTCAGCGTTAATCTCATTAAAATGACGCTAACTCCATAACCGCATTAACGCGGCAACACTCTGTTAGCGAGTTAGCGCATTAGCGCCCCGTGCGTGGGGCTGGATGGCACTAACGCGTTAACGAGCTAACCATGCTAACGCAGCACAACGTCACCCTTCTCAATGTTAGGACATTTCTGACGAGCTTGGAGTGTGTGTAGATACTCTGTTTTCCAGTGTCTCCAGAAGTGGTCTGCTAGGTGCTGGACTTGCTGCCATTGCTGCTTGTAGAGATCCTTCTCCGGTGGAGGTGGTGCGCTTGCCTTTTGTGTAAGGAGCATAGCCGGGCTAGTATTTCAAGTGAGTCTGCATCTGAAGAGACAGGAACTACAGGCCTGGAGTTAATAATAGTTGTTACTTCTGCCATTAAAGTGCGCAGTACTTCGTGTGTGAGATGGGAACAATCTGTGCGCATTAGCATAGAGTCCAGGATCCTCCTTGCAACTCCAATCGTGCATTCCCATGCGCCACCAGAGTGCAGTTGTATTCATGGGCTCCAGATAGCAAAGAAGAAGAATAGACAGTTAATGAAAACATCCATGGACTCAATCACTTCTATGTGAACAGCACGAGTACTTAGACAAGTAAATAGCACTGCCCAGCGCTTATTGTAGGCTAGTCCTCCTTTTGTGCGCCTTCCAACTACATTCCAAGGCCCAAAGACATCCAGGCCTGTGTAAGTAAAGGGGGAAGAACTACTAAGTTGTTCCTCTGGTAATTGCGACATCTTCTAGCTCTCAGTTCTGCCTCGCAGCTTCCGACAAATGACACATCCATGAATAACACTGCCTATGCATCTTTTGCCACCTATCAGCCATATTCCAGCTGCTCGAATCGCACCCTCAGAGAAACTAGCTGTCTGCACAGAGCGAATAATAACACTCCTTGCCTTGGACAACTGTGGCTTTGAACACTGATGCCATCCTTTGCATTCCTTGGCGATTTGGGTCATGGACTGAGCAATATGAATAAGTGTGGCAACTGCTCATTGCAAAGAGTTCCATGAAAAAAATTTCTCAAACCTTTCTGGAGCGAGTTTCTTTTCCTCTTTCTTACTGGCACAGCAAGTGACTCGTGGCCGGATCTCTTTATCTGAGTCTGGTTCAACAACACTGAAGATGTCTTGCTTTTGTATTGTTCATACAAGATTGCTGGTCCAGACAGCTGGTTCGTATTAGTAAGCTGAGAGGCTTGGATTGATCTTGACGCATGATCTGCTGGATTATGTTCTGTGAGCACATATCGCCTGTCATGTCTGCAGTGGCAGACGAGTGGAGGTTGTAAGTAGGACCCAAGCTGCAGGAAGTGTCAGATACAGGTGAACTTTATTAAACCGGTAAGTAAAACAAACAAAAATGTAGCAGGCAAGAAACAAAAGCTAAGGAACCTATACTGGGAGAAGTCCAGAAACAAACCAAAACAGACCACAAAATCAAAAACACAGGAACACAAGAAAACCGAGCCAACAAACAGTTCAGGGGGCTGACCCAGAGGCCGACAGCGCAGGAATCCCAAACAGTTAAATTCAGGAGGCCGACCGTGCGAAAAGCAGTGACAGCGTGGGATCCGCAGGTGGTGGCGCTGCAGGCGACAGCATGGGAGCCGCAGGTGGTGGCGCTGCAGGCGACAGCGTGGGAGCCGCAGGTGGTGGCGCTGCAGGCAACAGCACTGCAGGTGACAGCGTGGGAGCCGCAGGTGGTGGCCCAGCAGGCGACGACGTGGAAGCTGCAGGCGGTGGCGCCGCAGGTGGTGGAACTGCAGGCGATGGCACAGCAGGCGATGGCGTGGACGCCGCAGATGGTGGTGCTGCAGGTGACGACGTGCAAGCCGTAGGTGGTGGCGCTGCATGCTGGACGGGCCCCTCGGACCCTCCAGCGGAGGCTGACGAAGGCTGGATGGGCCCTTCGGACCCTCCAGTGGAGGCAGAAAGCTGGACGGGCCCCTCAGACCCTCCAGCAGAGACAGGCACAAAAGCAGCAGGCACGAGGTCCTGTGACAGACACGAAGGTGACTGAAGCTGCGCAGGGCACTGACTCTGCCCAAGCAGTGCTAACAAGATGCAGTTCTAAGTAAAACAAACAAAAACGTAGCAGGCAAGAAACAGAAGCTAAGGAACCTATACTGGGAAAAACTAAGAAAACACCGACCTGAAACGGGGATGCAGGGAGACGCAGGGAGATAATAGAATGAGGCAGGGAAAGAACACAGGTGAACCAGCAACGCACACGAGAAAACACAGGGCTTAAATACACACAGGGAAATCAGGGAATGGGAGACAGAAGGGAGACATGGCTGGGATTAATTGGACATAATGAGACAAGGGGAAGCGAAACTAGAAACACTGACAAGAGAAACGGACCTGCAAAATACAACAGGAAACACACCGACAAAACTCTAAACACACAACTTAACACAGACTGGGGAGACAGAACATAGGAACTTGAAATGTGGAAGAAGAGAGCACAGAGGACACAAAACGCTAGGGATAATCACAAACAACCCAAAATAAACAAAACCAGCACGTCAAAGCTTGCTGTCGATTGTTTGGCAGAAAGTGTTCATCTTCCACTGATAATGCAGGCTTCTCATCATCATTTGTTCTCCTGAAAACTGTGACTCCAAGGGAATCCACCGTTCTGCAACCCCCAACAGCCTTGTAGGGGACTATGTAATAAACTCAAATCAACCCTTTCTTTGAGGTGGACATGGCTTGTGCATTGTCTGAACAGTGAAGGTCTTCCATTCTCTAAGACATTTGTCTTGAAGCTGCAGACTGTAAGCTTATGGACATTCCCTAAGCAAACATCACCCACCAGGACCAAATCAAGATCCAACTTTTGTGCAAAGGGTGTGTTGTCAGAGCCATTAATCTGCTGTCTGACTTTGTGGACCCTAAGAATGTCTCTGCCAAACAGAAGTAGAATGAGAGCTTCCCCATCTATAGCTGGGATTTCAGCAGCAATTCTTTTGAGACGAGCATGGAAAGCAGCCTCGGGTGTTGGGATTTCCTCACGATTGTCTGAAATGTCATTGCATTCAAGCAGTGTTGGCAGTGTGAGGCTGATACCACCATTAAGTGCCTCAACCTGATAGCCATTCGCTCTTCTTCCAGAACTCTCTCTAATGCCAGCACATGTCTTCAAGGTGTAGGGGACTGCATCACCTTGAATGTTGAACAGGTCAAAAAATCCTGTCCTTGCTAATGATCTGTTACTCTGGTTGTCGAGCATATCATTATCATCATCGTCAGTGGCGGTCCTAGCCTGTTTGGCGCCCCGGGCGAACACTCCCTCTGGCGCCCCCCCCCCTCCCCCCCCCTCCCCCCCCCCCCCACACACACACACACACATAAAACATATTAAGGATTATACATTAACATAAAACTGTTGTCAGAACCATACTGAATTTCGCCAGAGAAACACACACACACACACACACACACACACACACACACACACACACACACACACACATGAAGAGAGAGAGAGTATGCATTGTATCCAAACGGCTACCAAACAGCCATCATAATTCATCATACAATGAGAACAGGACAAATCAACAACTGACAATGACTAATTAATATTAAAATCTGTAACATAATGTATTGTTAGGAGTTTAGTCTGTTACTGTTACTATTTTTACCATTTCTTTTTGGAGCAACTGTAATCCACATAATTTCCTTAGGGATTAATAAAGTATTCTGATTCTGACTCTGTTTCAGGAAGACCTGCCATTATCCAATGACACATCTGCTTACCTGGTGAGCGGTAGCTAACATTCTTTAATCCAAACACACAAAGAACAGACAACCAAGTTTGTGGAGAGCCTACATGACCGCGGGGCAGGTCAGCAGAGTCTCTCTGAGCCTAGCATGGCTCTCAGTTAAATACCTTCTTCAGGAACAAAAGGCAGTACACAGCTGTTTCACACCTTAAGGTTCACACTCCCTTGCTACCTCCCAGAGTCCTCGAAGAGACAAAAGACTCTTCCTGTGGAGTTCCTGTTTCCCCCAACATCCTTACTACACCCCCACCATTTGTCTAACTGTATGAGTGTGAGACTTGTTAAAATCCAGTGGCACCAAGGCATCATACAATAAAATAATGTGATTAATACATAAGTAAAAGAAATTCCTATACAATCCCACCCTTTGATTCTTAAATCAAGAATCACATTAATACCAGAATTTCTTTCCTGACATTGCGTATGTCACATCAACATTATTGTTCACTTGAAGGAGTTTCACACTGTGTATCCTCACTTCACTGTTCTCCCACCACCCTTTGTTCATCTTTAATCTTCCCCACAATCTAAGCTCTCACATGCAAATGGCAACAACAATGATACAGAGGAAAGGGCTTCTCCAGAGTGTCAAAGTACTTTGCATGGCAGAGTGAAGCAGCATTAGGTGGTCATTCCCAGTCACGGTCATGGCTCCTGGTGTCTGTGCTGTTTACAGAGTCATAATTCCAACGCTGGTCTCCCTCTGCGCTGTCACCTTTGGAGCTTGGCACGCTCTCTTCATCCCTCGATTTCTGTTCCAACGCGGCTGTAGATTTAAGGCAGAGCACGTCGTACACCTTAGTTGTCTTCCTCAACGTCAATGTAGAAACTCTTTCATTTTATTTTAAGATTTTGCTGTTCAAAATCTCCTCGTGACAATCCTTTGGAAGCCCAGTGGTGCAGCCCACTGTCGTTTGTCTGCTGTCCTGCAGATGGTCCCTGCTTCTCACTGGTCCTCTTGAAGCGTTCTCTCCCAGTCATGGTCTGCATCTGCGCCTCAGTCAGTCCTTCCATATCCCTCATGTCACGGTCTCTGCAATTTAAAAATGAAAGCTTCCCCGGAAAACCCTCTTTTGCACTCTGTCAGCTTATCACAATTAGACATGCACAATAAAGTTGTGCATTGTCTCTTAAAAATTCCAGGGATTCTCCCCTGGAGTAGTTTCACTCCACGCCCTGTCTTAAGAAAAAGTAAAACATTAGCCAGTGGTGTGTCCTGCTGTAAATCATGTGATTAGATCCCACGATCAACCCTCTGCTGTGGAAAAAGTGATGTAGATGTTAGCACAGCGCATCTGTATGCACACTTTCTCACAGTGACCTCTGCACTGTAAACAATACAAGGTCCTGAATAACACACTGCTGGTAAATTCACAAAGACACAGAAAGTGGCAATTAAAAGGTTAATTCAGCACGGCCCAAAAGCTCATGCAACCTGCTGCTGTCACCTTTCTGCTCCTGTAAAAAGAAACATACATACATACATCCACCCTTTTGTCACTCTGGGTGGAGGTGCAATCTTGCATACTGGTGTCAACTCAGTCACAGCTTTTGTCAGTCCAGTCAGTCCCCATTTTTTATTTGCTGACAGTAGAACCTCTCATGACGCAATAAGTTTCTACTGCCAGCAATGACGTCATTTCAAAAAAGAAAACAAAAATAATTTAGACTGGATTACCTCGCTGAATCCTTTTTGGCAGGGACTTGTTTTCTGATTGTCCCAAATAAGTGGCTTTCTCACGAGCCCATTTTAATTTTGGAGAAGCTCACTTGCGATTGTTCGACATGTTGTGTAGCGCTTTCGATTCCGATCTTGCAGGCCTGCTTGAAAAAGAGAAAATTGCCAAACAAAAATCTCAGTGCACTGTTAAAAATCAAAAAATATGAAGGCCTCTTTTTAGAAGTTGTCTAAGTGTACTCTCTTAGAATCATAGATCAAAACTGGCAGGTTCAAAGTGGTACCAAAAGAAAATGCATCAGTAAATCCCCAAAACTTTCATCCACCAGTCACACACCTCACACAACAGCAATATTCTATTAGATAATGAGTTTTGTTTCCCCATGTACCCAGATGTGTGTCATGACCTCCCCCACACATCAGAAACCAGAAACTCAATAATCTATTAGTCTCCACTCATCTGACCCTCCTGCATCATTCTGTTCACCCCTGCAATAATTCAATCATCCTTCCCCAAAAATAATACTAGTTCACTAGTGTATGTATCACTTCTTAACCCACTAAGTGAACCGGACAAGATGATGGTAACAGAAACGCATGCTTAAAATACTGTTTGGTCTTCATGAGCTTCATTGCATGTGTGTTTGTGTTAGTAGGATTAATGCATTTTTCTGTTTGTGTAATTTTTGTGTACCTCTCCTCTTTGCGGTGCTCCAGACACTTTTCAATTTTCCACGCAAGGCAGTCGTTCTTTCTTCCCAGTTTCCTAAACCCAAATTTCATTCCCCACACTAAAACAGCCAGACAAACACTCTCCATGACTGTATACAAGTTAGCTACAACTCACCCATCTGCAGGAGTCCCCTCAAAGTCGATGGTCTCAGTGGTGGCTGAAACACACGGCTCCGTGACTCCTCCATTTCCTTTGCTTCAACAGCTGGTAGGACAAAGGTACCTTTTTCCTCAGGGGTGATCAGCCCGTCCACGGAACCGTTGTTCAGCAACCACATGGATCACAACCCAACCCCAATTAAAAGGGAATCGTAATAGGCAAAACATGAGGTAATAAAGGCATGAATAACAGTCTCCAAATTGTGTTTGGAAATTCCGTTCTTTTGAATTCTTTTGGCGGCAAAGAAAGACTGGACCAAGAGTGGTCAAAACTCAAAAAATGATCTTTATTTCACATTTCCAGAAATGAAGAACTGCAGAGACGAGCACGCACCCACAGCTCTGACAAAATCACAAGGTGAATGTGTATATATAGTTCGGCTACGTCACACGCTAAGTTTCAATAAAAACAACTCTGGAGTGCACTCTGCTTAGTTTCACTTTCTGTCTGCACCTCCTGTGCTCTGCAAAAGCATGCAGTTTCCTGTCAGCCTGCGACCTAGTTTATACTCAAAGTTGGCCCTCTCTTATTAAAATACATAAAACAATATAATCAGCAAATAAGCACTAAGAATATATATTTAATTCCTAACAAAAGGCTTGACCTTTGATAGGCATCTGATAAAAAGCCGATTTTTACCACCCCATTTACATGACCATCAAAGGTAAGTGCGGAATCAAAATTCACACCAAGATTTACGATTGAACTTTTCAGATGAGAGGTCAAAACACCGAAAACAGCATCTGGAGAAACAATAGAGCGATGCGGGCCACATAAAATTGCTTCCGTTTTATGGTCATTAAAATTAAAAAAGTTATTTGCCATCCACAGTTTAACGTCACTGAGACAGTCAAGTAAAGATTGACAGGGAGAAGTATCCAGGTGCATAGCATACATCATAACAGCATTTTCACGCTGATGTTTTGGATAGACCTTGACGAGACATATTTTAGAGCAGGACTGTGCTGTAATGTTGCTACCACAAACATCAGTGCACAGGAAGCTCACAGCAGGCGATGATAAGGCATCCTACTTTCCTTCCTCCCTGCTGTCCTCTGCTGGAGTGTCTAAGGACTTGGTTATCCATAGTGGTGGACCAGGATATAATGCTTTATTGTGGCTGTCGCTGTTGCACTCATCACATTTTAATGTAGCTTTGCAGGTGCGGGCAAGATGTGTGGATGATGACCAGCATCTGAAACAAATCCCTTGCTCTTTTAAGTAGGCTTTGTTCCTCAATAGTTTTGAATCTAAAGCCACAGCATTTCCTCGGTGGGTGAGGCTTGTTTCTACATAGCAGACAGGTTTGGGCCAGATCTAGTGTCGTGTTAGCTTTAGCTTAGCCCGTAGCCCTCCGCGCCTACCTCGCCTTTGTTTACGATCTTGGCGCCGTCTGCGTGCACTTCCGCCCAGCCGGGGAGAGTGGGCAGCCTCCGGTGTTCTGGAGATCTCTGGGATGAGTTGGAGATCGGCGATAAAACTGTTGGAGTTATGAGTCCAGATGTCCAGAAGCTCTTGTCTGCTGTAGGTCAGCAACGCACAGCAATTCTGGACGAATAATATGTTCCAGCACATGTTGTTATTACATGGCTTGATTAAGGTATACATTAGGCTGACATCTGGGGCCAGAGCTGAAACTGTTCTGGGCCAGCACAAGGCCAGCAATGTGTCTGAAACTGGCCTTGCACTGGCCCATGTGTGGGCCACCTCTGGTAAACCAGATCTGGGTCACCAAAGGGCCGTCATTCTTTACGGTATGTGGGCCATGTTTAAGCACATTGTATGGGCCAGATCTGGGCCATACCAGTTTTGCTATGTGGGTTATGGATGGGACCATATTTATCTGGTTCATCTTTAGCCGTTACCTTCGGATCTGCAGCTGAAGAGACAGTAGTCTTTTGCACTAAAACTGGTTTCCTGAATGTTGCAAGCTTTAAGAAAGGCCTCTCTAGCTTGGGAGAATAGTTGCTTGGAAGTGCAAAGCTGGGATCGTTCCCTGTTTTAGCTTGGTGGCAGATAAACTGAGTAAAGAGAAGGGAGGATAGGATGCATGATACTCTTCCTTATACTTGGATCCTTGAGAAACCCATTTGTCCTGCACGTTGTAAATGGTAAATGGCCTGTATTTGTATAGTGCTTTTACTAGTCCCTAAGGACCCCAAAGCGCTTTACACATCCAGTCATCCAACCATTCACACACACATTCACACACTGGTGAATGTGTATGTGAATGTGACGGCAGCTTTTCTACATGGGGGCCAATGCCATGAGCGGTGTCCAGGTATGACAAACCTGGAAGATAGCCATCCTCCTTAGCTGATAGTAGCTCCATTAGAAGATCACCAAGTTCTCTTAACTTACGATTGTCCTTCTTTGAGATTTTAGGAAAGCTGTCTAGTTTCTCAAACAAAGAACTTTCTATGACCTCAGGGGCACCGTAACATTCATCCAACCTGTCCCAAGTCATTTTTAAGGTTGCTTTAAGGCTGGGTTGCCTACCTGAACTGCCGTCTTATGCCTCACATACTCTGATGACTCTTTCCCAAGCCATTTCAACAGCAAGTTCAACTCTTCAATGGCTGTAAGGTCTAAATTCTTTATTGTGTTAAGGAAAGCTGACCTCCATGCTCTGTAGGTTTCTGGACAGTCATCAAATTTTTATAAACCAGTACTCACAAGCTCTTTCTGTGCTAAATACTTGTCAATGCCATGTCCATCATACCTGCAGACTCTGGATGCACACTCTTCGTCGGTGGACTAGCTGCATACCGCGGAGTGACAGACCTTGCCCTTTCCTGACATTTGTCACTATATGGTTCCTGCAGGGTTGCCTGTTTTTTAATATGGGGAGACGTTTGTCTTGTAGTTGGACAGGTAAGTTGTTCTTCGGCATCCAGTTGCGGAGAGTAGGAATGCTGTTTAATACTTTCATTGTCCTCCTCCTTCCAGGTGTTTTGAGAACATTGCGTCGTAAAGCAGGTGGGGTGCTCTGGGTTCTGGTCATGTGCCAAGTGCAACGTCGTTTCAGATTGTTGACTAAGACGTGTGGCCTGGTCCCTACCATATTCACTTACACATTCATTCAAAGTTTTGCTGAGTGGCTTTTCTTACTGCAACGCTCTGCAACCCAGATGTTCTGCTGCTGCCTCCAATATCTCTGCCTGGGCAATGGCAGCTGCAGCCTCTTTTCCAGATGCAGGGCATCTAAATTAGCCTCCAATCTTGCTTTGTCGACTTTGATAGCAATTTCCCTTTCTGCAAATGTTGCACGTGCTTTTGCAGCTTCTACTAACGGTCTTGCTCGTGCTGCCTCAACACCCGCAGATGATTTTGATGAGCGTGTAGAACTAGAACACCGGGAAGTTTAATCTTTAACTGCTTCATCTTTAATGCTCAGTGATTCCTTCAGTGAATGTGTCACAACCTGGGCCTCTGACCCAGCACTCTGAGTTTATTTTTGTATTCTTCTCATGTTAGCTTTGTGATCACGTGTTAGTCCTATTTAGTTTAGGTTAAAGGCAGCCATTATTTATTGTTTCCTTGGTTTCAATGTTTGGATTCTTGTCTAATTTATCATGTGTTTTAGATCTGTGAGCTAAGTGTTGTCATGTCTAGTTTCTTGTTTGATTTTTAAGTAGATTGCATGTTCTGGGTTCATGTGGTTAGTTTTTCTCTCCCCTGTGTTGTCACTATGTTTGATTCTAGTCAGCTGTGTCCTCATGTGTCTCCACTTCCCCTGATCACCTCATGTGTGTATTTAAGTCCTCAGTCTTCCTGTGTTCAGCGTCGTGTTGTCTGTCATCTCTCAGTCATAGAGTGTCATAGGTTTTTGTCTTCACTGTGTTTGATAGTTACTCAGTGTTCATGGTTTCTTCATAGTTTTTTCACTGAGTTTCATAGTCTTTTAGTTACACAGTGTTCACATTCCTCTTTGTTTTCTTAGTTTCATGTTTTGTCTGCAGCCAGCTAAATAAAGCTCGCTTTTGGTTAAAGACACGTCACGTCTCCTGCAACGCCTTTCTCTCTGCATCTGCATCTGGGTCCTGAAGTCAAAACACTCCGGCGCACCCCGCCGTGACAGAAGGGCTTCTCCTACATTTTTTGTCCATGTTCTCTGCAATCTGCTGCAATAGTGTAGTTTAGCCATCTGGGTATTCGTCTTTTCACTGTACTGCTCTCCTTGTGTGTGTGCATATGTGCGTATGTACACAATTCAGCAGCCAGCCAAACTCCATTCAAAAGGATACGGGAGTCAGGATATAGCATCCAAGCTCCAGGTGACTTATTTTACATTGCACTACCATACACCATTGCATCACAGTGAAAAGACAATGCTTTTGAAGGCATAAACAAGAAAGAGGATTGCAGCAGACAATTACAGGAACCCTTCAACTTATGTGAACCTGGTTACCCCAACTAACATGGCTGACTTCTTGTTCTTGGTCAAAGTGCATGCACATTAACAACAATTTACAAGGCCCAGTAGGGGGCACTAAACTCAAGGCAGAACAGACCTCCCAGCCCATTGTTCAGTTAGTGGTGCTAGTTTCAGTCATTGTACAAATGTCCTGTTTATAAGGTTTGAACCTGCAGTCACCTGATCCTGATGAAACGTTTCTCCTACTGAAACGTCCAGATGAACAGAATCAACTCTATGGGAGTTCCTCACTTGGATAATTGAGCATCAAGACAATTACATTTAATTTTTAAATTACAGTTCATCTAATGCCCCTGAAAAGCTCTTAGCTTTACTATCATTTCTGAGTTAGCTCTCATTCTTTTCTCTTCCTGGAAATGCAGCAGCTGTATCTTTAGCTAGCAACTCACTGCAAAGACTGCCCACAAACAGTTTGTGTGTTTGCAGATATTTGTTAAACTCATAAAAACATGGCATTTGAAATTACCTGACACTTAAAAAAAGTTACTCCCTTTATGCTTGCTCCTCTTCTATACCGCTATCCAGATGCTGAAGCACCACGGACACTGCACCTGCAGTCGCTCCAGCCCCCTTTAACTTACACCTCTGGGACATTTGAAATGTGGTGCTCAGAGATTCCAAGTGCTCTGACACTCAACTCCTTTGTAAAGATGGACGTGGGTCTGCTATGGTGAAAGTACGTCTTAACATGGACAACAAAAAGATCACAGAGTTATTTCTTGAGATAAAACAGACTACATGCCATAAACGAAAGAGCAGGTCAGATGCACTCGTCTTTCACAGCAACTATCTGAATGTTCATTGGCAGAATAAATATGACTGTCTTTAGGCAGGGGTGGAGTATATTATATAGTATATTGTGTATAAGAAGAAGTGGACTGCAAATTGATAAGCTGCATGGTTTGGTTTGATAATAGGTTTATTGGGTCAAGGTCTGATGTCACAGGAACTGAGTGTTTCTTTACTTCCTCTGCAGCTTCTTTTGCTGCTGTAGACAAATACCAACAAACAACATACAACTGCAAAGTGTATATCTCCCCTTACCTTAGTCTTGAAGTGCATATTTATGTCTTACTCTTCCTATATTTATTGTTGTTCTTTTGCACTGAATGAACTGGAGCCTCATCATCTCGTCTCTCTATATACTGTACTGTATATGGCAGAGATGACAATAAAGTTTACTTTGACTGACTCTTCAGGACTTACTGAGTTGATGTTGTTGTGCCTCTGTAGGAGATGGCAAGTCCAGACATGACAGTAAAGACAGAGATGGACAGTCGAGTCCGGTTTCCAGCAGGATGGGGAGGTCATCTGTCAGTCCCACCATGATGCTGACAGGAGGAGGAGGTGAGTCAGAAAGCAACATCACTGACTTCATGTTTAAGGAGTTTAACTATGAAGAGAAGAGAAAGGTCTGCTGAACATTGTGTCAGTGTGTCTTGAGAGAGAGAGATGTTTTTTACAGTTGTAGCACTCCAACTTCATGCTGCCATTTACAGAAACTTCAAGACAGGTAAAATCAGCTGAAGGACCGTGTTTGCGCTGATATTTTTATGTGCAGCATGTTTTCAGTGTGATAGATTTTGTATGTGCAGCTTGTTCCTGAAAGTAGTGAATGAAGCCCACTTGGTGGGAGTTGTTTAATCAGCCTCAATAAGCAAGCAGAAGAAGACACTCTGCCTGTCATTTGGAGTTATTAAAAGATATGGAGAAGTTCTCAAAACACAAAAATGAAGATAAAAGTGACATTGGAAAATATAGAGCGATGGAGAGAGTACAACCATGCAGCGATTAAAGCTTGGAAGTACTCACATTACTTTGAGTTTGATTCTGTAAAAAGTGACAAAAACATTAGCGTCTGCAGTGCACTCTGCATGGGAAGAAAACTTCTTTCCACAGCGAAAAATTAAATTTCAAATCTGAGCGAGCAGCGAGCACGCTGCCACGGGAATGTGACACTCACAGAGAAACCCCCGGATGCCCCCACTGACATGACTGCTGTGGGCAAACCTCCACCCGCCCCACTCCTGCTAAACAGGTGACAATAGATTTAAGTGCTGCTGAATCTTTGATTTTATTTATTTTCTGCTGTGTTTTACTTGCATCTATTTGAAAGAGTGTAAACACAAAACATTTTATTTTATATGCTGGAATATGCAAAAAATAAGTTTAAATGTTAAAGAATTTCTTCAAGTCAAAGACTGTTGCATATAATTTCATTTTGCTTGATGCATAAAGTTAAAAGATTAAAACTAATGAAACAAGTTTTAAGAAGAGACTTTTTCATTTGATTCAGTTTGATATGATGGATTATGCAGAAAAAAATAGAATTGGGCTGAAAGGTCTGTTGCTTTACATTACATATTCAGGTTGTGTATCATGTTTTTAAAAAGTAACTGAGTAATAAGTTACTAATTACATTTGAAAATAAGTAATCAGTAATGTAACAGGATTGGTTTTTTGGAGAAGTAATCAGTAATAAGTGACTAATTACATTTTTTTTAGTAATTTGAACAACACTGGTCATGAATGGTGCATTGCTTCTGGTTTTTGTACATTATTGCTGGGACAGCAGTTTACATGAAGACATGCTGTTTTGTGGAGAGCTACCAACACGAGCCATGACTCAGGAGAGTTTCCACTGCATTGACAACTACTTATGGGGATTTCATTTTTCTGGCAGTGGGGTAAGGTGTATCAGCTACTAGCACCTGCTTAACTCTTCTTATTTTACTTCCTAATCCCCACTTTGCTATTAGACACGTATGTTTGGGGGCCTTTAATAAGTGTGACACTGAAAAGATGTCCAAGGTAAGAAGACAAACTGAGAAGAAAACTGCTGCTGAGAGTGGCGCTAGTGCTGGCCTAGCAGAGGATGCTAGTGCTGCCCTGAACCCGGCGCTTGTCGCCTTGCTTGAACAGCACAGAACAGCCATAGCTGCAGATTGTAAGCCTACATCTTGATGTAATTAATGGTAAGCTGGACAAGATGGACTAAATGTGAAGGGGGAGAGAGGGGGAGAACAAACTTTTCAAAACTAAACTTTCTGACCTGGAGAGCAGAAGCAGAGGGCCGAACATTCGTCTGGTGGGTTTGCCGGAATCAGTGGATCTGGGTCCACAGCGAACTGAGTACTGTGGACACAAGCTCCAGTTCTAAATGGACTACAACGCAGACTTCGAAAATCAGCGAGTCCAGTATAAGGATGTTATGGCCGAGTTGTATAGGAGAGGCCTCCAACCTTCCCTATTCTTCCCCGCCAGACTTCGGATTATTCTTCCAGATGGAAATAACCGGCGACCGGAGTCAGTTGATGAGGCTACCCGCTTTATTTAATCCTTTGAGGAAGACCAACGCTCTCCATCCTGAGGTGGATATTGTCAGTGCACTCACCTTAAATCACCAGTATAATAGGTCAGACTGGTCTGCGCAGCACCCTTGATCTGACTGATACTGTACAGCCGTGCTGTTAGTATAGTATTGTGTTCTTTGCTTTTCATTTTAAGGAAAACTTGTTTGTTGTGTGGTTGCTTTGGTCTTGTTGTGTTTTGTTTCTCTTCGTCATCACCTTTAAATATGGGCCCTGCTTTAAGTTTAGGGGTTAACGTTTAATGGTGCAGGTACAAGGCGTACGTGGTAGTGGTACGGGGGAGTACTTAGCTAGTATGGGAAGCGAGCAGGGGCTTAGGCAGTTGCTGTTCAATGCAACCTGCTGAGGTAATATTGGTGGTTGGTATTGTTTTAGTTTCCTTTACGTTGTGGCATGTTATTGTATTTTATTTCTCAGGTGGGGTTGGTTTTCATGTTTTTTTGTTGTTGTTGTTTTTGGGCTGTGAGTTTGTGAGAAAGCTCTGCAGGTTGGATCCATTGTTGCTCACAGATGAACAATTTGTCTTTAATATTTCTTGTAAAATTAAAATGTTACTTAGTGAGAATGGAACACCTGGTATGCCAAACAGGACGGTATGGGAGGCTTTAAAGGCGTTCCTGAGAGGAGAAATAATTTAATTGGCAGCATCTCAAAGACAGTGTGCACAATGGGAGCAGAGGCTTATTTCAGACCAGATTATGAGCATCAACAGGCAGTACGGTCAATCACCATGACCGGCGCTGTACAAAGAACGCCTGAGCTTACAAACCAAACTCACCCTACTTTCAACTCAGCAAGTGGAAGGATGTCTGATTATCAATCAATCAATCAAAGCTTTATTCGCCACATGCAGGTTGCCCTGCAATGAAATGGGACCCCCCCGACCTTACACACACAACACACAACACTTGTATCCCCATGTAATCATGGGGATACAAGTCGGAGATCGGTAGCGTTACAGAAAAACACTGAAATGTACACTACAATGGGAAAGTACAAGACGGAAAAAAAGAGACCTCTAGTCATGCTGTGCTTCCATGGTAGGACAGCATGAGAACAGGAAACAAAAAAATTCCTCTGCACAAAAAGCACATAAATGTCCACAGCACAACATTGTGAAAGACATGACAAGCCACAGGATTGGGTGGGGGGTGAGGAGTAATCCGAAGCGAACACAGCAGCCGCCCTGCACAGCGCTACCATTTCAGCGCGGCACACAGACCCGCCATGTTCCCAGGAGGGAACAAGCATCGAAGGCATTTGGAAAGGGAGGGGGATGAGTGCGTGCTTATCAGTGTAAGTGTATGTGTGTGCGTGTCCATAGTTCAGCTGAGACAGTGTCCTTCGCCCTGCCAGGCTAAGTAAACAGTCTTCCAGCCAACCCAGGTGGCCTTGCATGGAATGGGAAGGAACAGACTCAACACAGTCGTTATCAGGGAGTTTTTGTTCAGCTCCAGCCTTGAGCCCACAGCTGGCGCCGAAGGGGTAGCCGGATTATGATGGTAATTTTTCTTTTGCAAACAACTCGTGAGAATTTCAAGCTGTTTTTAACACTCCGACACTGGTCTCTCAATCTCCCGTTAATAGCTGCGAGTTTCTCCGTGATGTTATTAGCCGTCGATTCTGTGGTCTTGTCACTCTTTTTGCTCACATAGCAGATTCTGAGACCTCACGACCGCAGCCAACTGATCCAAGATGTAATCCAGCTTCCGCCCAGAGATGTTGTTCTGAGTTGATTCTTTCCTGATGTAATCCAGCATACATACACTCAAAGGTGTTATTCTGAGCATTCACTGCAGTCGTAAGCGCCTCCAAGCTCTTAACCATTCTGCCTTCAGTGAGCCCTTTCTGAGAAGTCGCACCTGTCGTTCCAATCCCAGCGGGCAGCCTTGTGGGGGTTTGAACAGCCGGTTCCGCTGTCTTAATTCTCCGATAAGCCAGGGCCAAGCCAGCTCCGATCAGCAAGAACCCTGTTATCATGGTTCCGAATAGGTAGATATCTTCAGCGTCCTCGATTGACAGTCCCGCCAGGCACACGATCCTCTGCCACCCGTCCATCGTGTATCCGGCAGGGAAAGTCCCTCCAGGGCACTCGGGTTCTCCCGAGCCCAGACTTCTCGTTAAAGGGTGTCAATAGCATTCAGAGGCCAGTTGATCAAATCCATAATTCTCTTTTAGGTTTTAGACACAGACTGTGAGAGGGTGTTCCAGGGAAAGTAATAAAAAACACGAGACAAGACAAGGACATGAGGAGCTAAGCAGGGAAGATAAGGGAGAGGAGAGGAGAAAAGTGTGACCGCCTTCGCTGAGAGCCAAAGAAGAATGAACAAGAGTGAATTTTACGAACATGGTGGAAAGACTGGTAAGCTTTTGGCTAATCGACTGTGCGGCATGAGAGCTAAACAAATCATAACAGGAGTGAGGGCGGACAATGGAGTGATGACTACAGATCAGAAGGCGATTAATGACATTTTCTCTTCATTTTACTCTAAATTATTTACGTCAGAATCTACAGTAGATGTAAAAGATTTGCATGACTTCTTTGACTCCATCGATATGCCTTCGCTTCCTCCAGAACTCTGGAAGCCCCCATTAAAAAACAGGAAATTCAGGTGGCAATAGCGTCCATGCAATCCAGGAAATCTCCAGGCTCTGATGGATTTTCTACACACTTTAATAAAAAAAAAAATTCTCAGACAATTTGGCTCCCTTCCTTTGCCAAGTTTTCACAGAATTGCTTGACTTTGGGGCACTTCCTTCATCATGTTACCAGGCCTCTATAACAGTGTTACAAGGACAAGGACCCAACTAACTGTGCTTCTTATAGGCCTATATCTCTGTTAAACACAGATGTTAAAATTCTGTCTAAGCTACTGGCACACAGGCTGGAAAAAATTGCTACAATTTCTCCCGACCAAACTGGCCTTATTAAAAATCAACATTCCTTCTTTAACATACAGCAACTTTTTAATATTATCTATACCCCCAACCATGTTGTGGCTGAATGCTTTATTGCTATGGATGCAGAAAAAGCATTTGATAGGGTGGAGTGGTAGTATTTGTTTTTTACTTTAGAAAGGTTTGGAATGGGCTCCTGGATTAAACTGCTTTACGCTAGTCCCACGGCGTAAGGGGTAACTAACTGTCGCTACTCTGACTATTTTGGTGTATGTTGTATGTGAGAGAGTACCACCTTGACCTATCATCACCAAATTTCTCTACCCACAACTTTGGGCTCATCGCTCCCTCTGGCCCTGCCTTTACCCTAGCCTAGCAATCATAGAGTAGTCCAGCAGTCTTAGAATCTGGACTCAGTTTAGGAAGAGCCTTAGCCTCCGGGCTTTAGAGCAGGGCAATATGGCCAAAAATATTTATCACGATATATATATTTGAAAATTTGCGATAACGATATAACTGACGATATAATTGATGTGAGACAAAATACAACTCCACAACTTTACTAGCGCAAAAAACCCATTTATTTTCACTTAAACAAGCAGCTGTTTTTTATGTGCATTAAAGTTATATAAATATTTAACTGTGCAAATGCAAATTCCTTGCTGAGCATAACCATGTATAATATCCACTGAAGTTAAAAAGAGGTGCTTTGCAACATTAAACTGCAGTGTGCCATTTAAAAATAATAATAATAATAATAATGGATTGCATTTATATAGCGCTTTTCGGGACCCCTCAAAGCGCTTTACAATACCACTATTCATTCACTCTCACATTTATACACTGGTGGAGGCAGCTACAGTTGTAGCCACAGCTGCCCTGGGGCAGACTGACAGAGGCGAGGCTGCCATATCGCGCCATCGGCCCCTCTGGCCAAAAGAGTCAAATACGTATTTTTCGGACCATAAGGTGCACGGGATTATAAGACACATTAAGTGAAACAAAGCAGTCAGATAACCTTATCAAACCTTATTCAACTCATTCTTCTTGCTTCTTCCACTTCTGTACCATTGATTCATTAATGCTGTATTCTATCAAAGTTGCTCTATTCCTGTGTTGTTGCAGTATGGTAATGACTAACCTCATATTGTGGATGGATTATCTCAGTTGTTCTCCTGACTGAAGTTTGGTCCGTTTACAGCATCCTGCCATGCGATTGCATTTGTCTCTAACCATCAGGAACCTTCACATTAACTTTTAGCGAGTGGAAAAGTGTTAGCGTTCATCCTCCAGCTTCACTGTTTATGTTATGCTAACATAGCTGTGTAGCTAGCGATCACGTGGCACATCATTATATACTAGCTAGCCCAACTTCAGTAACCCTACAAACGTCACTGCTGTCTAGTTTTCTGTCTTCATTTATGTTGGAAGTGATAGCAGAGCTGTGCGTTTGAATTTTTTCTGAAATCTCTCAGTCAGAACATGCTATATTATGCTTAGGTAACTAGCGAAACTAGCGAGCTAACTTCCGCTAACTTCTAACTCCGTTAAATGTAATAAATTCTGTTTTCATGGATGCCTGGATGTTAAACTTCATAGTTACACCTGGTAAAGCAGCAATGCTGATTGTCTTATTAAAGATGAAAGAATTTAGACAGTTTTTAACTCTCAGTGATGCTGCAGTGTTCGTTTGACTTTGGGACCAGAAGCGGGCGGAGTTTAGGACCCAGATTACTCCCAGATTTACGAGCACCTTAGTCCGACAAATATGGCAATACAACAGCCCGCTTGCATGTTCTACAAAAAAAATTGTGCTTTGGTGGGTATCTGACAGACAAACACCAAACCACTTCCACATCACTGAAGTTGCAGCATTTTTACAAACCAATTCTGGTTCATCCGTTTCACTCAACGATCCGCTTTCTCCCTTCTTATTCTCCATTGCCGCCATGCTTTTTCGGCCATGTGCGTATGAAAACAAAGGCACTGCGCATGCGCGTTTTACCCATATTCTATCACGATATTTCATTTTCTTATCATTGCCTAACATTGTACCGATATTACCATGAACAGTATAATATGGGCCAGCCCTACCAGGCTTTCTCACTTCAAAGCCCAATTGCAGCAAACCACCTATTTGTTCCTTCAATGACAGATAATGCTTTTCACATCTGGCACAGAAAGGGTCTAAAATCTTTTGCTGACTTGGATGTAGAAGGACAATTTGCAAGTTTTTCTCAAATATCCACTAAATTTGCCATTGCTACATCTCAGTTTTTTCATTTTTTACATGTCAGACACTACGTGCAGACTATGACAGCACAATTCCCCTAAAAACCTCCAGACAATCCGGTAGATTATGTTGTAATGGTCAGTCCAACCTCCAATATCAGCCTCGTACAATCTAATCTCCCACTTACAATGTTCTTCAGTAGCTGCCATCAAATGTAAATGGGAACAAGACCTTAACTTTCATATCACAGATGAACTGTGGGACTCTTTCCTCGGCCAAGTTCACAATATATCGATGTGTGCTCAACACACTCTCATTCAATTTAAGATAGTTCATCGGGGGCATTGATCCAGCGCTAAGCTGGTGTGTATATACCCAGAGGTGGATCCAATCAGTAGAAGGTGTGGGGGTGGTACATTACTTCATATGTACTGGTCCTGTCCTTTGTTGACCAACCTTTGGACCTCTGTTTTCCAAGCAATGTCTGAAGTCCTCAAATTAAACCAGAGCCACTCTGTGCTATGTTTGGTGCAGACCTGAAGCTGCCCAACTCCAGACTCAGAGCACTAAACCTTTCATTACTGCTGGTCAGACAGCTATTTCACTAAAGTGGAAAGACTCTTTTCCCCCCTCGCATGTGCAATCTGTAAAAGATATAATGTCCTGCACGGCTTTAGAAAAAATCAGATATACAGTTCGTGGGTCAAAACACACATTTTATAAACTGTGGTCCCCTTTCTGGATTTCTTTGAAAACCCACGACTATTGTTTCTGAGTAACCCACGGATTCTCCCCCTTCCCCGTTTTTTTTCTTTTTCCTGTCTATTTGTTTGGTTATTTGGTTTTATGTTTGGTTATGTGTTTTTCTTTATGTTTTGTTTAGTCGCTGCCAGTTACTTGTTGTTTAATGGTCGGGGAGGGAACGGGATGTGAAAATTCTGAAGTACTTTGTATTACACGTTGCTCTGAAACCTTTGTGTAATAAAATGACTTTTGAAAGAAAAGACAACTACTTCACTGAGAACGACCTGGACTGGCAGGACAGTGTTGGGGTATGCAGTGATGGTGCAGTATGGGCAGAAATCTGTGCCATCAGAAACTGAATTTGAATAAGTTCAATTTGAATTTGAATTGCTCAGATTGAATCTGAATTGTAACTTGAATAAATGCTTTTGAAAACTGAATTTGAATTAGTCTAATTTGAAATCGAATTTATGGTTTGATAATGATCATCACTAAATTGAAATTGAATTTTATATTTTGAAAATGAATTGATTTGCTTTGAAACTGCATTTTATCCTTTAAAAATTCAGCTCTCGAATAATTTCAGTTTCACTTCTCACCATTCAGTTTCAGTTCTACAATTCAGTTTCAGTTCCAAAATTCAGTTTTTTGGAACTTACATCCGGTTCCGGTTCAAGCGCAGATTAATAGAACTACGTTTTACTAGCGGACCGAAAGTGTTACTGACGGGAATCTACAGCGTCTTGAGCTGAATTAAGATTTCAGAAGTCATTCGTCATGTCGAATGAGCAGCGGATAAACTCTCAGGTTGGTAATAAATGTATTACATGTATAAGAACAAGCGTCATGTTAACAAATGATAGCCGTACAGTAACTTTTATGCTTATTGTAGCTGTTAGCTAAAAACGCTAATTTAGCGTAGTTTGCCCTGAATTCAGCTTTGACAAACAAATATGATCGACTGTTTCTAGTAGAATTCCAGAGTTGTCATCTTGGACCCTCTCAGAGTACCCCCTCTGTATGCTTGCAGAGACCCCTACAGTAGGGAAACATGCAAAACGGTGTCCAAACCTTTGTATTTTAGCTTTATTTATGTCTTACACAGCATCCCAACTCTTTAGCTAACTTAATAACTTTAGCTAAAGTGAATAGTTAGTCTAATTCATTAGTGCAGCATTACTGGATCACCTCTGTTTGAAGTGATATAATGTGATATACAACTATCACTGTGTTTAACTACCATAATAATTCTTAGGGTACTGAGTGCATGCTTAATTAGATTTTTTTTTTTAAACATACAGCTCCATTACTATGTTTGACAGGCTGAAGTTGTCGGGTCACCTCCTAAATCAACCATCTCTTACAGGTGTTTTGTGCCAGAAATGGAGTGTCCACTGAAGACTGAAGATACTGAAGCTCTACGCCTTGCCATTGATCCCTCTTGTGCCTTCATCTAGACAAGAGACAAACTTAACCACTCTCACATGCTCTGTACCTACATCACCTTCCCTGACAGTCGTAGCTTGGCTCATCTGAGGGTGAAATTATAAGAATGTGTTATTTTGCAAAGTGCTCTCTAGGGTTCCTAAATAAAATATGGCATTGAGGTCATTTCTTTTGAATTAATCCCTTCTTCTGAAATATAAGAACCTCTCCTGGTTTTAATGGCACTTTGGATTTCCTTACTTTCTGTTCCACTTCCAAACCCAAATAGATGCTGGCAAGCTGACACAGTAACATGGAAGCGGGAAAGACGTTGGAAAGGACTACTACAAATAAACCTAATGCCTAACAATGAAAAGTGTAAAATAAGAACAATAATAATAATAAAGATAAAAGATGAAGTAACAAGTTTTTAGCTTTTTGTTTATTCCAAATGATCATCCAGATGTCTGTGACATGTGATTACAAACACCATAATGGAAGGCCTTAGTCATCACATGCTTAAACTCATCATATATTTTTGCATATGCTGAACAGGCAGTCAGACATGCTGTAACTGTGGGGTAGAAAACAGCATGAACACCATACGGCAGGGGTCTCAAACGCCAGTCCTCGAGGGCATGGAAAAGTTGCATGACACTGGCCCTTGAGGACTGGAGTTTGAGACCCCTGTCATATGGAATATGACAGGTGTGGTTGAACTGCATGAAGACTCTGAAGTTTCTCTTCTCTTCTGGCAGGACAGGAATGTGGCCTTGTCCTGTGAGCCACTGTAAGGATGTACTTAGAGTAGAACTGGACTGTCACCGGCCTCAGGCTCTTCACCCTTTTCAAAGACAAAGCAGTCATTTAGATAAAATATTAGATATTGTTTACCTGTAAATGCACAAAGTAAATTTAGAAATGTTATTATTGTCAAGAGTGAACAAGCACTGATAGTGTAATCTACAGCTGTGGCCAAACGTTTAGAGAATGAGAAGTGTTGTTTGCTTATTTACAAAGTTTGCTGTTTCAGTGATAGTTGTATATCACATTATATCACTTCAAACAGAGGTGATCCAGTAATGCTGCACTAATGAATTAGACTAACTATTCACTTTAGCTAAAGTTATTAAGTTAGCTAAAGAGTTGGGATGCTGTGTAAGACATAAATAAAGCTAAAACACAAAGGTTTGGACACTGTTTTGCATGTTTCCCTACTGTAGGGGTCTCTGCAAGCATACAGAGGGGGTACTCTGAGAGGGTCCAAGATGACAACTCTGGAATTCTACTAGAAACAGTCGATCATATTTGTTTGTCAAAGCTGAATTCAGGGCAAACTACGCTAAATTAGCGTTTTTAGCTAAAAGCTACAATAAGCATAAAAGTTACTGTACGGCTATCATTTGTTAACATGACGCTTGTTCTTATACATGTAATACATTTATTACCAACCTGAGAGTTTATCCGCTGGTCATTCGACATGACGAATGACTTCTGAAGTCTTAATTCAGCTCAAGACGCTGTAGATTCCCGTCAGTAACACTTTCGGTCCGCTAGTAAAACGTAGTTCTATTAATCTGCGCTTGAACCGGAACCGGATGTAAGTTCCAAAAAACTGAATTTTGGAACTGAAACTGAATTGTAGAACTGAAACTGAATGGTGAGAAGTGAAACTGAAATTATTTGAGAGCTGAATTTTTAAAGGATAAAATGCAGTTTCAAAGCAAATCAATTCATTTTCAAAACATAAAATTCAATTTCAATTTAGTGATGATCATTATCAAACCATAAATTCAATTTCAAATTAGACTAATTCAAATTCAGTTTTCAAAAGCATTTATTCAAGTTACAATTCAGATTCAATCTGAGCAATTCAAATTCAAATTGAACTTATTCAAATTCAGTTTCTGATGGCACAGATTTCTGCCCATAGTGCAGCTTCAATGACTTGCAGGCATCACAACATCATGTTCTTGATCGTGCACCAGCAGCTAAATGGACCCAGTTTTCTCCACCATGAAAGCCGCAGCAAAAAAGATTTCACCAGAGTTCCACGAGGTGATGGATGTAAGTGTGGAAAACATCAACTTCATTAAAAATAATGCTGTGAACTCCAGATGTTTTGACGAGCTTTGTGAGGACATGGAAGCAGATCGTGTCCAGCTCTCTACCATGGTGAGGTGAGATGGGACAGGAATGGTCCTCAAGCGTTTGAGGAAAGTTGAAGTTTCCTCTTGAAAGTTGAAGCTTTCAAGAGGAAACTTGCTTTGTAGAATTAGAGGGCCCAGGAGACGACGATGGACATGTTTCCACTTTTGTCTCACATCTCGGAAAACTCCCCTCAGGTGAAGGTCCGTGACTCTGTCTGTCAGCACGTTTCACAACTGACACAGACATTTGATGATCCCTGAGGATCCCAGAGAAGGACACGTGTGGATTTTGGACCCATTTCCTGTGGATCCCGCTGTAAATGTTGCTTTGCCCTCACATCTGGACTCACAGCTTCTGGAAGTTTCCACCAACAGCACTTTAAAGTTGCAGTGGAGCAAACTTGATGTGGGCTCCTTCTGGAGTGCTGTCTCAAAGGAGGACCCATGTCTGGCACTAAGAGCTGTGAAACTCCTTCTCCCATTCACAACTACATATCTGTGTGAATCAGGATTTTCCATTGTGATCACAACCAAGACCAAAGCCCGAAACAGACTCAGAGAGTGATCCTTTCCCCAACCCTACCCAGACCGGATCTGATCGTGTCTCAGAGGCAGGCTCAGGTGTCTCAGGTAAAGGGGAGTTACCTGCTGTGACTGTTTGTACATTTGTCTTAAACATAAAGAGTAACTTCTGGTTCTGCCAATGAAAAACGGTTTACTGCTGAAACTTTCAGATTCACTCACAGATTATATGTCACGGCTGGGGCAACAGTCATGTGGTGTTATGAGAAAAGGACCCAAAATGCAGGTACTGGCTGGGGTGCGAGTGAGTGTTTATTTACAGTGACAGCGAGGTACAAAAACAGGAAATAAGGAACAGGGAGCTACTAAAACCTAGACTGGGCAAAACTAATAAACAAACCTGAAAACATAAGGACACGGGATGATACACGGAGATGACACAGAGAAAGGCGGAATAACACAGATGAACCGACGGTGAGCACAGGTAGATACACACTATCAGTACACACAGAAGGGAATAAGGAATGGCCCAAACAGGATGGAGACACAGCTGTTCCTAACTGACATCACGAGACACTGACTTACAAAGTAAAACAGGAAACTCACAAGCTGTTCTAGAACACTAACTTAGGGACACGAACAGAGCGCAGAAGGGAGAACACTAAAACACTAAACGCAAGCAAGAGCATCTGGCTGCAGCCACTGGGGAGCGCCATATTGCGACCTCCACACTAACCGGAAACACATAACTTCAGTTAAATCGACTTTGACAGCGAAAACTAAAGTGTATTTTTGTTACTATTGATGCTGCTGATAAATAAATTTGATTCTAAGTGGGGTTTTTTAACAATCTGGGTTTATTAAAAAAAAAATCACTTTTTATATTTTTAATCCTTCAAACACCTTTTTCTAGTACAATGCACCTGTTTGAAGACAACCTCAAAACTCACCATATCATATATCAGCAGTGCTACTGGAAATTATTGTACAATGGTCCCTCACAATAACGCGGTTCACCTTTTGCGGACTGTTTCGCTGATTTTTTTTTTTTTTTTTTTTTAATTTATTTATTTTTACAGTACATTGTGTTGTGCGTTGTGATTGCTGTAGACCATTGTCAATCAACCTAGTACAGTGTCTCCTGTACAGCAGCGGTCCCCAACAGGGCCACGGACCAGTACCGGTCCGTTGAGTCGGTTTCCCTGGGTCTTTTCCCGTGTTGTGGTCTTATTGTGTCTTATTTTGAAAGAACTATTTACGCGTTACCATAGCGACCAGAGAGCATCAAGAAGCAGAGAGGAGGACGTTACTCTCAATGTTGGCGCATTTCAGGAAGACGCTGCTCATAAAGTTACACAATTACACAGCCGAATTCGCGTTTATTATTATATTAACAAAATACCACCATTTTTGTCTTTGTTTGTATCATTTTATTTTGTTGTATTTATCTGCAACACCTTAAAGGCCGGTCCGTGAAAATATTGTCTGACATTAAACTGGTCCGTGGTGCAAAAAAGGTTGAGGACCACTGCTGTACACTACAGAATGCGTTTAGCTTGTCGAATTTATATAAATCTGCACACAAAAAGTTTTGCACGGTTTCATTTTGTAATACTGGACTTATGTTTCTATGATGGGTTGAACTTTAAGAGTGTTTAAACAAAAGAGAAAAGTTTGAAAATGTTCATGCATGTCTGAGAAAAGTGTATAAAGCATGTAGTGAGGGGTTTTACAGTCTTAAAACATCTATAATAATTGTAAAAAATAAAATTGGCTACTTCGCGTAGCGAATGTAACTCCCGCGATAAACAAGGGACTGCTGTATTATTAACAGTAGAGTCTGGGACATCTAATTGATTAACATCCACATTGATTATCATGCACTATTATTTTTGTTCAAGGAGAGCAAAAACTATAAAACTCTCTCTCAGCTTGTTCGTTGCCAAAATAGGCTACTTTTGTGTATGTTCACAAAATGCTGTAAAATGTATATTTATTAAAACATTTATCTACTTTTAGCGACTTGACTCTTTAAATTAGCACCAGTCCTTTTCATCAAAACCAAAATTTTATCTACATTCTTTTTTTTACTCTTTAAATGCCAGTTAGGTTATATATAGTACCAGTAACGTTTCAGATAAAAAGGTGATAAAGTCCTAATGGTTTCATAAATCTTCCTATTTATTTATTTATTTTCATATAAGCATTGGGGAAAAGGCTGTCTTGCAATTGTTGAGGTCACTAGTGTGCGCCCTATTTCTTCCAGGATCACTCTTCATTTGTAGGTTTTAGTGGACTCTTAGTACTGTGAAGTGGTTTTCATGGGACAAAGGCATTGTATTCCAAGATCTGGGAGATTGTAGAAATGAGCAGTGATGCCCTTCTTACCATCTTTCCAGAAAAATAAGTGATCTGGAAGCTGTTACGCTTACTTACAGCAGCAGCACTTTCTGTACCTGCATAAAGTCCAGGACACATTTACTAACTAGTATGTGTTGCTGTATGTGCTGCAGCTTTGAATCTTTTATTAATATATATTTTGTTAATATTTTGGCTATGGTGTCTTGTTATGAAATATAGAAGAGTAAAAGTGTTTTTAGCATGCGGTCAAAGCTAAGTTTGACTGGAAAACTCAAAGCTCAATAGTCCGTATCAACAAAAATTCACTGCAGCCTGTGTAATATTTGATGCGTCATAATTTATTCCAGTCTATCTTGAAAATACATGTTTGCGTTGCAATGTCATGCACAAACACACACAACTATTAGATCCTTAAGATCAAACCTGCGTCATTCTTTTGATCCACTGCAAGTATGGACATAAAACAAGTGAACAACATTTTATAATAAGCTTAATTGGAATTCTGCACACTGGAAAAAAAACCCAACAACACAGTCAAAGGAGCTTGCAAACAACACATAAAAAACACAAACAAATAGCCAGGGCCTTCATCTGTCCGTTAAGTGTCAAACTTCGCATTGACCCGTAGTCTCTGCTCGTCAGCACATTTAAAAAGAGCTCCATGTCCTCTGCAAACTGAAAAACAAAGAAGAAGAAGTCCCTCTACACAAAAACACTGCAGATGACAGGCCAGGCAAACATCTATTGACCTGTTTGAATGCCTCCTCATCATGTGAGCCTTGAAGTTTTTTTTTTTGTAAGAAGAGTAAGACCACAGTGAGGGCATTTCATTTTCATGGACTTTCCACAAGCCACAGTTTCATTTAGCACAGAGGGTAGAGCACATGAATGTTCTACCGAAGATTCAGAAAATGGTTTAGATGCTGGAGACAAGACATCGAGAGGGAGATGGGGCTCCACGGAGAGTTCAGTGGGGAGCAGTCCTGAATGCTGACATGACAATAATTGCCTTGCCATATCCCCACGCTGTATGACTGTCATGTTACAGACAGGGCAGTGAAAGTGCACCAGCATATCATTTTGTCTGTAAGAGAGGAAAAAAGAAAAAAAAAAAACAACAACAACAACAACATGTAATTTAAATGCAGTTGTATAGAATGCAGTCAGTTTATCTAACAATCAGATTGTACATATTAACAAAAATATCCAAGCCATCCTCAATAATGAAAGCAAAATGGTGTGGATCACAAGAGCTGTCAGGAAATGTGGTGAACAAGAAAAAAAATATTTAATGAAAACACTTTTTTCTCTTGCTGATGAATGAACTGAACTGCACAATGTGAAAAGCAACATTTAAGTCAACAAAGAGACTGCAGAGGTGCTGAAAAGAAGTGCATATTTATAACTTTAACTATGAGGTATATTTAATACCAACATACCTTTGAAAGGCAAAGCATTTTTAATGTGTCCATTTATATGCTCCTCAATCTTTGCCCTGACAGTAGGGCTGAAAGTGGGGCACAGAGGGCAGTGAAACAGCCAACACGTGGTGCATTCCTGCAATTCTGGCTTGGTGGCAGAATTCAAATGTGATATGTGCATCTAAAACAGAGAGAAAAACAGATAAACATCATATACACATTTAAGTTCAGGTTTTAGCAGAAATAACACGTTACAGTTAGCATGTAAGAGATTTGGGGAGAAAATTCTTTACAAAAACATAATTTACAAGACACTTTTATTTGTGACATACATATATATTGACATATAAAAGACAATTTAACAAAGGCTAACTAAAATCTGGGCAATAAAAAAGCAGAACACAATGGAATAGAGAATATTAGTATTTATAAATGTATAAATCTCTTTGTGACAAACTTTACAATGTTGATGCAGGTGGAATGAGAGACATGAATAAAGAGCAATATGCAGTAAATTGAACAATGTGCATTGATGTCAGATAGTGAAAAGCAGTGAAGTGAATTTATTCAATAACAAGCAAAAATCAAATACGTCCGAAACTGACCACTAAATGCTAACCAGAGGTGTCAAAAGTGCACACATTCCTTACTAAAGTTTAGATACCTCGGGGGTCTGACTGTTGTTGTAACGCTAACAAAGTGCCAACGTAATCAGTGTAAGCAAAGTAGATGATTCCTAGAATTATATAATTATTAACAGCAAATTTATACATGGAAGACTCTGTACCAACTTTTACGATCGATTTGCAAGGTTAATGATCCATGCTGGAACGAGACAAAAAAAAAAAGATCCATGCAGGAATTATTTCCGCCTACTGTGGAGGTCACGTGTTTCCGGTTACTGTGGAGGTCCCAATATGGCGCTCCCCAGTGGCTGCAGCCAGACCCTTCTCAACACAAGAACCAACTCCTAAGAACTAATACAAAATAAGAATTAACACAAAATCAGAAGAAACTAAAAAATAATAACAATAAACTCAAAACACTGGGTCACCGACCCGGGACCATGACTTTATAGGGCTATATTTTCATTTGCGCTTTGTTTACATTCTATAACAGTTTATTTATTTAGTTATTCATTTAGTCAGAAAATTATTTTGAATGTATTTATTTTATCATCACATTATTTATCCAGTTTTTTCTTCTCTTTTGCTGTAGTAAAATTGAATTGTGAATTATTTTTGTGTAATTAAGCCTGACTGGAGCCTTCAGTTTGATTCCCATGAAAGTTAACCTGTTTGGCATTTTCTTCTTTGTGCAGGTTCACATACACATAATAAATAAATGTCTTTGTGATTATTACATTGCATCATGTCTTCATCATGTTTATTTGACAAGGTTTTAGTCGTTAAAATGAAGTAGATTGGATGTAGTTATTAAGTATAAATCAAACCAAAAGCAACGCCAATTTATTCAGTGTCAGTAATAGCCCTAACCTCGGGCCACTGTGTAGTGGAAAGGTTGGGCCCCGAGGTACAAAAAAAAAAAAGGGTAAGAACTATTAAATTCCTCTGCACTATACTGTTTTTTACTTTAGAAAGGTTTGGAATGGGCTTCTGGATTAAACTGCTTTACATGCAGTCTATTCTGTGACTTTTGGCCTACATTCTAACTCACAAGGGCGTTTTCCTACACTGGGCTCTATAAAACAATATAAACAGAAAATAAGCATTAAGAATATATATTTATTTTGTAACAGAACCCCTGGAGGACTGAAAATCTACACAAACATATGTGCACCGAGGTGATGTCTCTTTGAGTTTACTGACGATCACTGATCTGTATCTGCAGAACCAAAGTCTGCGGGTAAGCTCGGCCGTTCAGCTTCGACTTCAGGAGTTCCTTCACCAGGTGGAACGCCACATCGTCACCTGCATGAGCCGCATCACCTTGCCCTAAGCCAGGTACAGCATGTGTAAAGCACCTGTTTACCTGTTTATTGTCTGTGTTACATGTTGAGATGATAATGACCTGAAATATTTTTACACAGGTTTTAACTGAACAAGAGAAAATAAAACAACTTGAGAGTAAAAGAAGCGTTGGTCCATCAGCTGAAGTCTGACAAGATGTGCACACGTTTTTACTAATTTAGACTTTTGTATCATTCATGTCAAATATTTCAATCTTTTGGATTTATCTTTCATTTTGAAACTAACAGCATGCGGTTAAATGCTCCAGTACTTATACTGTAGTTTCTGTAGTGATACAAAGTTAAATGCTAATACTAACATTACATTAACATTACATTAAACTAACAAAAACACTGTTCAAATTGACTCTGAAATTAAAACCTTTTAAATCATAAAAGATCGAATTAAAAGTGTCAGTAAACTTTTTACCTGAACATGTGGATGTAACCACACCTACTTCCACCAATAATAACTCCACCCACTAATATCTATCCCACTTCTTTAACATGTAAGCAAAACTTAAATTCAGTCATTTATTAACAATGATTATGTTGTACAATATGGTTGTTTCTATAATTATAATATTATTATATTTGTTTATAATATAATCAAAATGTATGAATGTCAAAGTGATCCCCATACACGAAAGCTGCTGTGATCATTTCACACGTACACACAACCGTGAGCTAAAGTCATCTAATTAAAAACATGTTATTGTCTTCTCTGTCTGTCTTTCTGTGTGTGTGTGTGTGTGTGTGTGTGTGTGTGTGTGTGTCCATCCATTCACTTATCTAACTCAAAAAAGACAATAAAAGAAAAAAAAGACAATAAAGCTTAAAGTATTAACTGTAACTGTTAATATTGACACAAAGACAGATTCATCAGGATGCCACATCACAGAGTAACATCCAATCACATGCCAGACTGAGAATGCCTACTGTTGCTAAATGAATCAATACACAACAAGAAACTCAGATTTCATATGCTCATGAATAAAAAGGGGGACAAAAACAACACCAAGAGGCACAAAACACAATAAAGACTAAAAATAAAACCAAAAATGGCACCAATAGATGAAAAAAACAACGAGACAAAAAAAACAACAACGCAAAAACACCACAAAACTCTACAAAGAGGCGTCTTGACAAATGCTCAATCATTCAGGTAAGGAAATCCCAGAGAGTTGATTCTGTTCATCTGGACATAGTGCACTCTGTGGGAGTGGGACAACACTGTCATGGTCCTGGATCAGTGACCCAATGTTTTGTAGCTTTTTCATTTGTGTTTCTTGACTATTTGTTATTTAGGGTTGTCACTGTTAATAGTTTTGGTTCTGTTCTATTTATTTTATTTATTTATTTATAAAGCACGTTTAATAACAACAGGGAGCTGACCAAAGTGCTGTACAGAGTAACAGTTAAACAATGACATTGACAACAACGACAGGTAAGAAAATTAAAAGAAAATTAGGATAAAAGAATTGGTAACTCTCATACAGTTTCGAAAGCCAGAGTAAAAAAATATTTAAAAAGATTTAAAAAGAGTGACAGTTGGGGCCTTTCTAATGTGGAGCGGTAGATCATTCCACATTTTCGGTGCCACAACCGCAAACGCCCGATCTCCTCTATGAACCATCCTAGACTTATGTGAGGTAAGGAGCAGGTGATCGCTTGATCGAAGGGCTCTAGAGGGCGTATAAAGCTGCAATAGGTCAGACAAATAGTCCGGTGCCTGGCCATTTAGCACTTTATAAGTCAAAAGTAAGATTTTGAATTATATTCTAAAACGCACTGGAAGCCAATGAAGGGAAGCAAGCACCGGAGTGATATGTTGGTGTTTCTTCACACGAGTGAAAAGGCGAGCTGCAGCATTCTGTACCAGTTGGAGCCGGGCCGAGCCGGACTGACTGACACCCACATATAGTGAATTGCAGTAATCCAGTTGAGATAAAACAAACGCATGAATGGCTCGTTCCAAATTTCTAAAAGATAAAAAAGATCTCACTTTGGATAGGAGCCTTAATTTAAAAAAGGACCACTGGACAACTGAATGAATTTGTTTCTCGAATGTAAGTTTGCTATCCAAGAAAACCCCCAGGACTGTTCTAGTCATTCCTGTTCTCAGGTTTTGTATTTTGAGCTCCTTCTGCTCTGTGTGACTGTGCCTGCCCTCGTCCCACGTCTCCATGTTTCCTCCCTGTTGCCATGTCTGACGTCTTAGTGTTAAGTTTGAGTCTGTGCATACCCGTTGTATTCCCTGGTTACTCCACTGTGTATATAAGCCCTGTGTTTTGTCCTGCGTGTTGCTGGTTTGTCTGCATGGTCTCCCTGTGTGACCCTTCCTCTGTGTCGTCTGTGGATTTAGGTTTAGGTTCCCCTTTGTTTCTGAGCATTCCATTCTCCGCTCCTGCTGTATCCTGCTCACTTATAAATAAAAGCTCACTCATCCCATCAAAGTCAGCGCCTGTGTTTGGGTCCTTACCTCACCTCCACACGTCTGCCGTCGCAGCTGTGACAAATATGCTCAATACACTATGTCCAGATAAACAGAAACAACTGTTTGGTACTACAAAGAGACCAAAAAACCCACAAAGACTCAAAATTACAACAAAAATAACACAAAGAGGAATGGGACAAAAAGGGACCCAAAAAATCCCCAAAAAACAGCAACAGGAGACCACAAACCAAAACAAAACGACATAAAATATGATTGCTGTTTAATTTATATATATATCACAACAGTAGTCATGTCAAGGCGGTTTTTATTGTAATCTAATGATACAGAAAAAGCCCCGACCCGCTATGAGCAAGCACTTGCCGACAGTAGGAAGGAAAAACTCTATTTTAGGAGAGAGAAATCTCTGGCAGAATCAGGCTCAGGCAGGGGGCAGTGATCTGCCATAACCACTGGGAGTGAGGGCAGAATGACAGCCATAGATTCATCACTGTCATGGGTAGGGATGGGTACCCATGATGGCACCGGTTTTGACATAAACGGTAGTAACCAGACCGAAAAGCAGCGCACATTTCGGTGCTTTATTTCGGTGCTTTTTTTTCCTGAGATGTCACACACTTTGGATTCCAGCCAATCATTTTACCTTTCCAAGCATAGTAGGCGGGCCCAGGTACGTACGTTCTTTTAGAGCAGAGCTACAGATTAAAAATGCCCAAGGCGAAGCGGTCAAAGTCTGGCTGTACTTCACAGCAAAAGATGCAAACTCAGCAGCAGGTGATACTGTGATACTGTCAAAGGAGGTAACTCCTCGAATCTGACGACGAACCTGGCGACGCATAGCGGGGGTTTTTTAAAGCCAAGAAATGCACCGTATTTGATAGCTTGCTGCGAGACCTCACACCGAGCACATCTACTGTGGGTGTGGTGCCTGTTGTCAGACCCGGAGTTAGCAACATCCCCCAAAAACCCGAAGAGGAGAGTCCTGGCCCCTAGCCCTGCCAGTGTAGCAGAAATGATGAGGATGATGATGCAGCAGCAGCCGTTCTTCTCTGGTCAGTAGCTTAATGTTGTTCCTGTGTAATTTACGTTGAGTAGGCTAACCACGTTATTACATTAATGCATGTAAGGTGAACTACCAAACATCATCATAGCTACATGCGGCTGTCTTCTTGTTTGATGGCAGATACTCCCTTCATCCTGGCCAAAAAGGCTAAAATGACCAAAGAAAAAGTGGAAAACAGCTAAACATGAGAGGTTTTTGGATAAAGTTTGTGTTTTTTTCCATTGATTAAGCACTGCTTCCAGCCAAGAGTGATGCCATATATGCCCTATAGCTGCAGAAAAGGCTAACATTGTTATCTTTTTACAAAAAAACAGTTAGTTGTGTTCAGTATTAGGTCCAGCGTGCTTCTACCTGTAGCCTATCCTCTCATCATCCTGTATGTGGATTCAGGTCCTCTGTCTTCCTTTGCTTGTTGTCATGTCGTTCCATGTTAGCTGAGTGTTATCTCCTCTTGGTTTGTTTGTAATTTCGTGTTCAGTATTGACTCCCTTTGTCAAGTCAAAGTCATCTTTATTGTCGAAACCACATATACAGATCATACATACATACATACATCATATACAGGGGCAGGGATAGCTCAGTAGGTAGAGTGGTGGCCCCATGATCGGAAGGTCGGGGGTCCAAATCCACTGAACGGCTACCTTGAGGTACCCCTGAGCAAGGTACCGTCCCTACACACTGCTCCCTGGGCGCCCAATGGCTGCCCACTGCTTCACAGAGTGAATGTGTCATGGTCCTGAGTCTGACGACTCAGTGTTTTGTGTTTCTCAAATTCAAATTCAATATATATATATCTTATTCTATGTTCTTGTTTATTCTTTTATATCTTTTGTTGAGGTTTGCCATTTGTTAGGGTTTTGTTCTGTGCCTGCTGCTCCCACTTCTCTGTGTTCCCTCTGTCTGTCTATGGTGTCACTGTGTCTGTTCGTGAGTCTGTCTGTTAAGTTCAGTGTCTTGTCTGGTCCTCTGTGTCTGTGAGTTTCCTGTTTTATTCTGAAGGTCTCTGTCTTATGTGAGTGTGTTCAGTTTACGTTTCCCCTGTCTCGTCAGCTGTGATTTCTCCCAGGTGTGTTCCTCTCCTGTCTCCCATCCCTTGATTACTGCTGTGTGTATTTAAGCCCTGTGCCGGTTCGTCTGCGTTAATCCCCTCCGTCATCCTGAGTGGTTTCCTTGCGTCTCTCTGTCCTTCACCCCATTTGGTTATCATTTCAGGTTTGCTCTTTAGTCTTCCCAGTTTAGGGTTCCTCAGTTGCTTCTCATACCCCCGCTGCCTGTTGGTGTCATTTTGCCACTTTGAAAATAAACACTCACTCATATCATCCGTCCTTTGCCTGCGTTTTGGGTCCTTTAATAATTCCACACGGCTCATCCTACGAGCCGTGACAGAATGGGTTAAATGCCAAGAGGGATTTCCCCACGGGGATCAATAAAGTACAGATTACACAGGAATTTGACGATGCAGTGCTGACACGGCCCTCGGTCTGACACGAAAGATACAAATGTTGTTTCCGTGTTTGTGTCCATCATCTGCCACAGTCAGACGTGACAATAACTCATCATTAAATGCAGAGGTGCATAAACACACAGTGAGTGAAGAAGAAACACCCAGGCATCATGGGAATCCCCCCGCATTAAAAGAGAAGTGCATTTCATTAATGCCAAAAAGGGAAACACAGCATTTTGATAATGAAATAAGGCACAACTGGAACATATAATGAAATGTAAAACAGTGAACAGGCCTGTAGGGATCAGTCCATGTAGGTTCTCAGTTATCCAGTAGGAAATTAATGTATACCTTCAAGACACTTATATCCAAATTTCCTAATCCTTCAGAGGCACTTAGTGTGTCTCAGAAGGATAACAGAAAACCAGACTGGGCTCAGTTAAATCACAATTTACACCAGTAATGAGGGAAACAGATACAGCCATGAAAAAAATTACTAAAATCAGGGCTTAAAGGGGCTGCTTAGGCTAACGCCATGTTTTCAGATCACCTCGGATTGCCCAGAACTCTCGCTGAGTAGGTGCTAAAAAAGTACCTGTACGTAATGGGACATAAGGTGTACGTAAGGTACTAGTACATAATGGAAAACCCTAAAAACTGAGTCAATCTGCGCCGAGCTGACCCAAGTAGGCACTAATCAGAAAAGGGCTTTTAGATTCTATCCTTACATTTAAAAACCTTATGAAATACTACAGAGCTCATTGTAAACACATTAGGAAACTGATGAAGCATCTAACCCTTTGTTCAAAGCAATGTCAATTCACGACGGTCACAGGCAAGCAAGACTGAAAACCCATCAGGTCACTCCACAAACAGGCTGGACAGAAAATCATATCATTATTGTTTACAACATGATAAGTTATGTTTTGGTAATAGAGTTATTTATTCAGAGATACAGTTAGTATACAAGATTATACATAATACTGAGTGTGTGTGTGTGTGTGTGTGTGTGTGTGTGTGTTTTGCTGACTCATTTTAAATGTATCTTACTGTTTTTTACAAAAAAAAAAGTACTACACTTTTACAAAGTATAACATTTTAAATAAATAATCAAACAAATAAATAGACCTGGTCCAGCCCTAACACAAGGAAAGTTTGAAGCCTAATCTTAAAAGTAGAGATAGTGTCTGTCTCCTGAATCCAAACTGGAAGCTGGTTCCACAGAAGAGGGGCCTGAAAACTGAAGGCTCTGCCTCCCATTCTACTTTTAAATACTCTAGGAACAACAAGTAGGCCTGCAGTGTGAGAGCGAAGTGCTCTAATAGGGTGATATGGTACTACAAGGTCATTAAGATAAGATGGGGCCTGATTATTTAAGACTTTAAAACTGACCAGCACATTTATAACATCAAAAGACGGCCTTGTGCTGCTACAGACATTAGTAAATCTAACCCTGGATGTTATATTATAGTTCACAGAAAAGTCAGTGAAACATAAGGTTGAAATTAAACCTTATATTTCACAGACTTTTCTGGTATAAATTACCTCCAGAAAACAATGTTGTAGGGAAGTTAGATGGAGGTTTTGTAGTCCATCTTCTGCAAACTGTAGTGTGAGCACTTCAGACATCCAATGTCACATCATGGAGGAAAAACAAACGTGAGGTCGTTCCTGTCCTCAGCATACGGCTCTTCTCTTTTCCTTGACCTCAGTGACATTTTTATCTAGGTCAAAGAAAGCAGGTTAGGAATAGGAATGTGCCGGTGAACCTGCAGGGCGTCCACAGCCAGCAGTTGTGTGAAACATCACAGTAACGTTGTGTGTCTCAGTGTAGTTTGCAGTGAGAAGGGAGGTATGGGTCTGTTGATGTGGAGCTGTTCTTTGTGTCCAGATGCCATGGCTATGTGGCGACGCCACCATGATGGAGATGATTGAGAAAAAGAGAGTTTTATGTCGAGAGATCAAAGCTCGTCAGCGGCCAGATAAGAATCTGTGCAAACAGGACAGTATGCCCATCTTGCCCAGCTGGAAGAGGAAGCAGCCACCGCCATACTCGGCCTCGCCCACTGCCGCTGGCCATGCTGCCACCGTGTTCTGGGACACCGCCATCTGAAAGACAAATACTCGCGCCATGGAACACCCAGAACAGTGTTGTGTAAAATGGAGAAACACAGCAATGATGATCATGATGAGGTTCCACCGTGCACTGAATGCTTGGATGTGATGAAAGATGCTTTTCCTTCCTTGTTTCACGAGAGCAAGAGCAGAGCCACTGCTGAAAGTCATCTGACTAAACTTCCTTCTTCCCTTCTGAGCATCTTACGTTTTTACATGAATTCAAGTTATACTGAATCTAATAGTCATGAAAGAGCAAACGTTCTTCAGTTATATACAAAAACTAACAGGTGGACCTGCTCCTCCTTGTGGTATGTTTGTCATTTAAAGAAAGAACATACCACAGTAAAGCTGCAGATGTCCTGATGTGTCCAGGTCCGTTCACCATCAGAAGAATAATCAGAGAAATCGGTCAATCTGTGCAGAGGGCAGTAATGTTCACACAGAGCCCTCTAGGAAGGAAGTTTCACCTCCAGGAAAAGGCACTGTCCAAATCAGCGTCTTCACAGAGAAAAGGGGTGTGGTTTCCCAGTGATCTAGATATTGATTAGCCAATCTGTTTCCTTGCATGGGTTAAGCAGGAAGTTGCCCCTGAGGTTACCTGATAAGCAGCCCCCCACACACACACACACACAAACTCTCACACACACACTCATGCGGGTGTTCTCCTTCCATCCAATCAGAGTCTAGAAGGGCGTGGTCATTCGGGTGTAGCAGAGCTTTCTGTCGTCTTTCTACTCGTTATTTTTCTATCTGTAAAAGACTGATGGTTTTTTTTAAGTCTGACAGTTGTGTAGCAGAAAAAAGTCATTTATAAAGTATGTAACAAAAAGGCTGAAAATGTTGCTTAATCGTGTTTTTATATTTAAAAAATTAAAGGCTTGCTCATCTGTGTGTGAAAGAATTGTCAGGACGTGACCATGTTTTATATGGAAAACACTTTTATTCAGATGAGAAAAGCTATTTTGAAAAGAGAATATTTTGACAGGTTGTTTGTTCGTCTGCTCTCATCAGCTGCCCCGACTGTCATCAACAACAGGGAGAGACAGCTTTGTCAGGGTCAAAGGTCACTTCTTTGGGGGCAGTAGATGATGATGACGGTCTGCAGAAAGCTTTCACTTGATGAATGCAGTTTATTGATCATTGGTGAATGAGCTGATTGATTATCATGATGTCAAATCAAAGCACTGAAGCAAAGCATTATGGGATATCAGATAAATGTAAATCAGCCTCAAGCCACGTGGCATCTGACTACAGACAAGATGGAGGACAGGAAATCATGTGACATCAGCAGCACCCGGCATTTGAAGTCACAGCAACCTCGCTCTTGTGTAACAGAGGAGCATCTCAGCCGGGGTTATAATCGAGTCATGTGACGTCTCCACCTCAGCTGATTCTACAAACATCAAAGTTTGACAGGAATTATGAGGGCCCGTTCCTCCTCGTCGTGCACGCCCCGCCTACTCGGCCACGTGTAAACGACCGCACGTGTCTTCCAATTCTGAGGTCACGTGACTTCCTGTCTGCCACAGAGGTTGACCATCTTGTCCGCAGCTGTTCTCGAAGCCATGGGGAGATTTCATATTTGGATATGCACACAAACTCTCACACTCGCTGTGATCAATACAGAGTGTGATCATGTCATCTATAGCGTCCTTGTTAACGATTTGATGCTTTTTGTTCCTGTAATCAACCAAGTGCACTTCAGTTTGTAAAAGTCGATATTAAAATAAAACTTTATTAACTTGTCCTGAGAAATTTTAAGATTAATCAATGAACAGGATCGGTGTCTGTGAAACATACGATTGATCGTTCCCTCAGACTGTCAGAGAAATGTTTAAATCACTGTATCTGTTCCCACCGCGCTCGCTGTCACTGAACGTTACACAGCAGAACCACAGCAGAGTGCAGGACAGATTCTACTGCGATCCCATGATGCTGAACGCAGCTGTGCAGCCAGGTAACAACGTGATGATGATGATGATGTCCATTCCCACAAAGACTTCCTGAGCTTGCTCAGTTTGTCTTCCTCCTTTCCTCTGTGCCAGAGTGTGAGCAGCCGTAGCAGCCGGTCAGAGAGAGGGACCAACATGTAATCAGTACATCATTACTGTATCACTGAAAGATGACGGTACTGTATGTAAGGTAATTACATACATGTAATGTCATGTTGACCACTGCACTGAGGGAACAGTCACATGACCTGAGAGTGTCACATGACTCGTCCATGCAACACGAAAAACTAAAATATTTTATTCTTCAAACGACACCTGGCTTAAGGCTCAGGATGATGATGTAAAGGTCAGTCACATAAAGATCAGGTCAGTGAAGACTCGTTTTGTCCACATGATGGCGCTGTTTCACTCTCATTCGTGTACTTCACCTGTGGGCAGGTGTCTCTGTGACTGAGCGGAGTGCTGGCACTGAATCAGGGTCCTGCTCCAGAAAGCAGCTTCAGTTAAAACTCCTGAAAGACAGTTAAACTCCGTTACTGTGGCAACAGACTCTGTGAACTTCACCTTTTCACTGGCAGGTGTTCTCTCTGACTCCGCCCTGAGTCCTGCAGCCCAACCATTTAACTGACCAGCAGGGAGTCCACAGCACTCACTCTGCAGGATGGATCCAAATTGGATCAGGAGCACGGATTCAGAGCGGATCAGACCGAGGTTCGGCTCTGTTTTGGAACTGTGTTCCCGATTTAAACGTCTCCTCCTGAAATGTTTGAACCGTGTCTGAGCGGCATGCAGACAGCTCTATAACAGATGCTGTGGGCAAACTGGCTCCGATCGTTGGATTTAAGGTCAGCTGATCTAAATCAAACTTTATTCAGTCTGTGACGATGACAGAGTGCTCTTTGTTGACTCTTTGCCGTGGTCTGTCAGGCTGAACATACTCAGAGCTGATTGGACCAGCTCGAATCTTCTGGAACAGGAAGTTCAGAGTTTGCTGAAGCCGCTTCCTGGATCAGGGTCCAGGTGAACGAGTTCAGAGTCTGTGTTTATTTTTATTGACTGTTGTGACACTGTGATGAAAATAAATCAGATTTTTAATGAACACACTTTTGCCATTTTTATCATTAAACTGGAGTCAAATAGTTTAGCACTGTGGATTCAGATTCATGGTTTTACTGGGTCAAAGCACAGAATGCTGAGTAAAACATTAGTGACTGTCTATTTTCAGACATAAGATTTCTCTTAAACTGTGATTCTGATTTTAAATAAACTTAGCAAGAATACGCCCAGCGTGTTACAGACAGAAATATATCTCCCTCTGGAATCCAGCAGAATTTTATTACTCTGTTGGGGAGGTCGCCTGGTTCCAGCACCACAACACCAGCTCACCGTAAATGCAAATAAGAAAAAATACAGCATCAGCAATAAAAAGGTGATTATTAAATCAAGTCCAGGAATTAAAGTGCTGCCTCTTTTTCTCTCAGCTGCTCCCTTTACAGGTTGCCACAATGGATTCTCCTCATCTTTCTCACCAACCCTCTGCATGTTCTCTTTCACTACATCCATGAACCCTCTCTGAGGTCTTCTTCTTCCCTCCTGCCTGAACTCATCCATTCTCCACATCCTGTCAGCTCTGTCTCTGCCAATCGATACAAGTTCTCATCTCGTTGGTGTCCAACCTCACATACAGCTCACTTTAAGCCTTTTAGTTCTCCTTTGAAATCTCTCTTATCTGCACACCTAGCCTCTTAGTACTCCTGCCTACTTTCTTAATCTCCCTTTCTCATTTTTCATTTGATAACCTCTTCCTTTGAATACTTTCCAAAATCGCACCTGATATGGGGGCAAAGACGGAGGAAGCTATGGATGTGGTGCACAGAAACATATCATTATTCTGGAGACATGTGAAAGAAGAGATTTAGCGTCGACTCAGCGGTCGGTAAGAGCGGCAGGTTCCACTTTGCAGACGTGCTGCTGTGGGAGGACTGGGAGGAGGCTGTGGCCTCACACTGAACAAGCGAGGCGGGCTGGGAAACGGTTGGAGACGATCTGAGGTGATGACAGATGAACAATTTTGCTTAAAAAAATTATTACTGGGCCAATAGAGCTCTATTAAACGTCACCTGTCACTGAGCTAGTCCTAAGTTTTTCGGTACTTAACTCCTATGTTAAACTTAAAAATGTTGTTCGGCTCATTAAACATTCAGGGTTTGAGCGACACATCAGGATGTCACATTTTGGACTGACCAATTGGGAGACAGGTTTTGTTTTTCAGCATTTGCCACATTCACTCATTTCGCTTCACTGTGATTTAGACTGCAGCTCATTACCAGTTAAACTCTCAGATTTCCATAAGCAGGTGCCTCTTTAATGGAAATGAATATACAAACATAACTTTACTCTTCACAGTACAACAACAGGTACATCGACTGGGTAAATAATCTGTGGATGAATGGAGATCCAAAGGGATTTGGCTTGTAGCCCATTTTACAGATGAGGAGGATGTGACTTGTTACCTGTAAGAAGTTCAACATCAGATACGCTGACGGAACGATAAAAGTGTCCCTTTGAGATCAAAGATAAAGAAGATATTATGCTCTCTAAGGTCTCCTCTGGACTGACACAGCACCGCAGAGCAGGAATTGACTTTTGTGACACAAACAAGGCGATCAGAGCTATTTTGTCCTAACCCAGTTATATTCTTAAAGAATTTAAGAATGAGAAGATTAGGGTTATACAAAGAAAATATATTTCTCTTCCCCTTTCACCTAAAGTAAAAAAAGTAAACATCAAAATAATAAATACGATTTTTATAAGATTGAAATTTAATCTGAATACGTGTGTATTCTGTGAAAACGACACTGAAAGCTGTGAATGGGTTCAAGCTTTTTGGAACGGCACGTGGAGCTGCATGCAGTCCAGGGCGACTCAATCGTCGGGATAGTTCTTGATAATAAAATCTGCATTCTGTTTTCAGGACAGTGCTGTTATGAGGGATATCTTTTTATCCATAAATGTAGATGCTGTGAAGCTTAACTGTGTATGAAAAGATGGCTGAATGAAAAACTCCCGACTGCTCTTTTTTATTCTACTTTTCTTCTTTTGACATACAGTAAAGGACTTTTTCTCTTCGCACTTTGTGTTGACCTTTGTTACACTGTAACAGTTTTTTCTTCTTTATAATCTTTCAGGCTCAACCTTGTGGACATGTTTCTTTAATCATTGTTGGACTGATGTTCATAAATACATTTCAGTATGATAACATCGTTTTTTGGATAAATTCCATCTGACGTTTTAAAATGTACCTCTTATGTTAGGATGAATTGGATATGATTTTTTTTCTAATTTTTTCATTTTTCTGGTGACGTCTCCGCAGACGCTCTTGGTGCGCACGCTCAGTTAATTTGTTGAGCGCTTCACCTTTCCTCCAGCAGGTGGCGGTCCTACCACGAAGAAGGAGAAGAAGAGAGATTCGCCTTCTGACCCGGAAGTAACCATCGCGTCAGACCGCCATGTTGGCTGCAAAGAGCGCGGGGAATCATCCCGCGGAGAGTGTATTCGTCTGACCTCTGACCCGGGCCGGCTGACCCGAACCCTCCTCGGTCGGTTCGTCCTCCGAAAACGTGTGCGCGCGGACCGGCACGGGACAAAGACAACATGGCAGCCCTGAGCACGTTCTCTTCGCAGGTGGAGCTGATCATGGAGGTAGCCGTGGGGAGCGCTGTGCACGAGTTGGGAAGGGAGGGCGCGCGAGCGGAGCACGGCCAGGTGAGGAGCTCAGGTGAAGATTATGTGAGAGCAAAATCCGCCGTCACTTCCGGTTTCGCGTTAAAAACATGCTACAGAAAATAAGGGATGAAAGGTAAAAAACACGTATTGGCCCCGCCCACTGACACGCAGGAGACGCCTGGAGGCAGGTGTTCGAGCTTCGACCCAGGTATATGCAGCTCTGAAGTGCGCATGCCTTCAGGTTTGTCCAGAAGTGTGGTGCGCGCGCATGGTGTAGCGGTAACTGCTCACATGACCAAAGTTTAGGCTGTACGTAAACGGATCTGTTCGCAGCCTCATCTTCACCTGCCGCGGGTGGTATGACGTCATCATCCTCTACTTAACCTAAACAGAAGCTTAAGGTTAACCAGCATCAACAGAGGAGAAAACAGCAGCACCTAAGCCTTAAAGGTGCAGCCTCGCTAACCACCCTCATTAGAAATGAGGCCAAGCATCACCGTGCCATCTGTAAACAGCTGGGGCTGCAGTCACTGGGCTCAGCACACAGCTTTGGGGGGAACCTGTGTTTAGGAAGGCCTGGAAATGCCTTTTGTTGTCATTGTGCATGCACCAACTGTCCACGGAATAAAAAGATAAATAAAAGCAGAGAAAATCTGTGAATGACATCGTCACATGACTGTGAGCGTGCAGGTGATTGTGAAGAGCTGTGGAAACGGCGTCCTCGGTGAAGCGGTTCCAAGTCAGGCTGGATGGTTTCGGTGTTTGTCTCAGCACTGTCGGTGTTCGTGCCACAGGCCGACAGTCAGTCAGGCATTCGCACTGAAAACATGCTGCATGTCACGGAGAACACTCACTGTGAGCATCGGTCAGTCTCCGAGAGAGTCAGCATGTTGTGACATGAGGGTGAACTCCTCAGGTGGATGTGGGCGGGGCCTGTCTACAGGTTGTGTAATCAGAAATCAGTTAAGCTCGGGTCCTCAGATCAGATGTTTTACCTGTTCCACCTGTGCATCTATCATGTCACCCATGCGTCTGTGCTGCAGGCTCACCTGTCCACCGTGCTGGGGGGCGTGGCCAGAGAGGCAGTCCGTAAAATCTGCAGAGTCTTCAGGGAGCTGTATGCAAGCGTAGAGGCGGAAAATGAAGCTCTCAGGGCAGAACTGAGTTGCCTCGAAAACACACCCGGCGCTTCGAGGATGGCCAAACCGTCGGTGAAGTTCACCCCGGCAGGTGAGACCCAGGGTCAAAGGTCGAACAGTCATTCAGCTCAAAAGCCTGGGTTAAAGTCTCACAGGAAACTCATTTGGTTTCTCCTGCAGATGCACCCACCCTGTCTCTGGATGTCCAATCAGCTGCTGCCACTGCTGCTGTGGCTGTGGTCATCCTCAGCCCGCCGGTGCACGCACCAGTCACAGGCCAAAGCAATCTGACCGCACCGCAGAATGGTGCTGTGAGTGTTTTGGACATGACGCATTTCTCTGCAGATCCTCAGGTGTCACGTGATATGATCCAGCCCGCAGATGTGACATCACTTCCTGACTGTGAGGATCAGCCGGCCGCTGAGCTTCCAGGTGATGAAACCCACGAAGAGCAGTGTGACGCTGTGAGTGACGACAGCTGCTTCAAACTGGTTGATTGACTGGTTGATGGTTCTGTATGTGGTGACCGATAATACCATCGCGTTTTCCAGGCAGCAGAGACGAAGTCTGAACCTGCAGGACAGAAACATGATGATCAGCAGGTGCCCGGGGGTCCGACAGGTGAGAGCTCTGCCTCCCATCTACTTTTAAATACTGTACGATCCACAGGTAAGCCTGTGGTGTGAGAGCGACGTGCTCTAATGGCGTGATACGCTACATTAAGATGAGATGGGGCCTGATTATTCAAGACCTAGTACGTGAGGATCTTGATGATGTCGTCCTTCCGAACAGCTGATGGTCCATTAATCAGTCGCTTCTGTTTGTCAAACCTGCAGCAGCGTCTCTGACTTCCTGTCTGTCTTACTGTTCAGGTGTGAGCGAGGAGCAGCAGAAGGAGCAGGAGAGGAGGCGGAGGAGGGAGCTGTACAAGGAGAAGAGGTTTTTCTGCGAGCTGTGTGACAAAGGCTTCCATCAGAAGCACCAGCTGCTGAAGCACGCCGCGTGCCACCTGAAGCCGTTCCCCTGCAGCTCCTGCGACAAAGGTTTCTACAAAGCGCAGACGCTGCAGCGCCACCTGCTCGCCCACCGTCTCCGCGAGGCGCAGGAGAGCGACCCAGACAAGCTGCTGCGCTGTGATCAATGCGACAGGAAGTTCAGGCTGCCACGTCAGCTTCGAGCGCACCAGGCCTGTCACCGGCTTGAGAAAACGCCACTCAAGTGCTACGCATGTGACCGCACCTTTACCTCCAGTGGGGCACTGCGATACCACGAGGTGTCGCACGCCAAAGTCAAGCCCTTCATGTGCGACGTCTGCGGAAAGAGCTTTACGCGCAAGAAGAGCCTGCGGGAGCACCAGACCGTGCACACCGGGGCACGGCCATACTCCTGCCAGACCTGCGCCAAGAGCTTCTCCACCGCCAGCAACCTGCGCGTGCACAAAAGGTCGCACTCCGAGGAACGCCCGTACAAGTGCGACGAGTGCGACAAGGCATTCAAGTGCCGGATGGGGCTGCTGCAGCACCGTGTGGTCCACTCGGGAGAGAAACCCTTTACTTGTCCCACCTGTGGCCTGAGCTTCGGCCTCAAATACAACTTCCAGAGACACCTGAGGCTACACAGCGGGGAGAAGCCCTTCAGGTACGAGGCCCCGAACGATAACGTGTATTTTCTGGGTCTCAGCGAGTCTGTTTCGGTATTTGACAGAAATCTCTGTTTTTTATTGGCTCAACACACAACATCTGACAAAAAAACACACCTGAACGATCAAGGGTCACATACACGCGCTGCTCCAGGGCGCACTCTGACCCTCGGGCGAAACGCTCGCCTGTGTCTCTTAACGTACCTGAGTGAGGTGTACAGGTGAACAGCATCGGCGCGGTCCTTAGCAGGAAGACTAGACTTATGCGACTGCAGGTGAACTGATTAAATAAGGTGATCGTGGATTTTATGAGTGCTTCAATGTAACGTCAAACATGAAGCAGAGGCGGGGTTGTTTGCTGACATCCACCAGTGAACCACCAACAGAGCGCGGCACGGCGCTGCAGGCAGACGCGAGAAATACCAGCGTCAGCTTTCCTGTTCCGTTCATTCGGTTCAATTCAGGTTTATTTATATGGGGCAACTTCGCAGTGATTAACACTGCACAGTAAAAACCCTACAGCACTACAGACGGCCCTGAGCACTCGGTGAACACTGTTTTTGTGTTGTGTGCTGATCACTCAAAACATCAAGATCGTGTTGATTTCTGTGAGTTGCGTCTTCTTTAACCTCTGACCCTTCCTCACCTGTCCTTCCTTCCTCAGGTGTGATCAGTGTGGCGAAGGCTTCACGGGGACCTGGGCTCTGAAGACTCACATGCTTGTTCACGGCATGGCAAAGCCGTTCATGTGCGACCTGTGCGGAAAGACGTTCTTCTACAACTGCCAGCTGCAGAAGCACCAGCAGCTGGTTCACGGCAGCGGTGGCGATCGGGGAAAGTCCGGCGGGGAGGCGGGCAGGCGGCGGTCCACCGGAGTCAAACCGTTCAGCTGTAAAGTCTGTCCAAAGAGCTTCAGCAGCAGCAGCTCGCTGCGCACGCACGAGAAGAGCCACGCCCAAAACAAAGAGTTCACCTGCGACACATGTGGGAAAGCCTTCCACCTGCGTCACCTGTACCTGTACCACCTGAGGCAGCACAGCGGCGACCGGCCGCACGTCTGCGCTGTCTGTCACAAAGGCTTCCTGCTGGCATCGCAGCTGAAGCAGCACGAGCTTCTGCACACAGGTGTCAAACCTCACCGCTGCGAGCACTGCGGCAAAGAGTTCAGGACGCCTCAGAACTACCACCGCCACCTGCTGGTGCACACCGGCGAGAAGCCGTACGAGTGCGCTGTGTGTGGCCGGAAGTTCCGCCAGTCCAACCAGCTGAAGTCTCACATGCAGATCCACACCGGTGTCAAGCTGTACTCGTGCGAACGCTGTGGGCGGGGCTTCTCCGACTCACGCCAGCTCAAGAAACACCGCTGTGGAGACAGCGAGCACGACTCGCTCGATTCTGCCAGCAAGCACAGGAAGCAGGCGGACGCGTTCCCATGGACGCACGAATTCACGGCACAGTGACACAGAAACAGGCCAGCGGGAAAACCCAGACAATTCCCGCTGACGCCACCCCCCGCGACTGTGTCCGGCACATCAACATCAAATTGTGTTTGGGGAGTGTGTCCACCCACCTCTTGAAGCCGGCATTGATTGGCAGGTTTGTTCCTTTGGGGTTTCTGTTTTTTTATCCCCTGTTAAAGTCAGCGACACAGAAAATGTTTGATCTCTGCTGCAAAACCACCTGACGCCCCCGCATGTCTCGGGTTGAAATCTAAAACAAAGTTAAAGAGTAGCTGGGCCCTGACAGCATCTCCAGCCTTAGCAGGTAAAATGACAACTCTTCTAAATGGACTTTGACTCTCACCTGGCGTCTCACCTGGTCGTGGTGATTTAAGTTCAGCTGACCTTGACAAACAGACCTTGACCTCAGTCAGTGACAGAAGAGGAATCAGATGAAAGCAGCTCTAATAAACATTTAGTTTCTGTTTCATCTGTGAAAAAATGACTTTGCTGTGTTTCAGTGTGTAGAATAAAACTCCTCCTCCTTTGACTGACGAGCTTTTATTGGAGGTGCTGCTCCAGCTTCAAAATGATTTTTCTGCCCTCGATGAACGTGAAGTAATAATTCAGATTAAAATGCAGCTGCAATGTGTCAAAGGTAATGTTTACCAATCAAATACATTTTGTCCATTAAATTCAACGTGCAGACTTATGTAGCTAAAGCTAAAAATGACATGTGATTAGTTAAAGTCACATTGAGTGTATGAGCAGAGTCTTCATCCAGGAAGTAGGTTCAAATCAGACAGCTGTGCGGATATTAAGCACATACGCGATTAATATCAGTGCAGCTCTTATGCAACGATTCTCCATAGCAACAGGTAAGTAAAGAGCGGAGCTCCCATTTAAATCCATGAACGTGATGTTGATCTACAAACATCAGAAGAGAGACCAGCTTTAATCAGACATTTATCTAGCTTTCATTTTCATTAGTAGATCAAGCTCAGTAGTGAGAAACAAATGATGAAGCTCAGATTTGACCTTTTGATTTAATGTTTATAGGTAATGATCAGCTGACAGGATGCAGACGCTGAAAACAAATAAAGGGGAGACAGTGTGGACATGTCTCTGCAGCAGTTAGTACCTACATTTCAACATATCTGAAGATGAAATAGAAGAAGAACATGTGCTATGGAGACTGCATTTAGAACCTGTTAGAGTGCTGAACATTCACAGGACTGTGGCTGTGGAGGCTGAGTGCACTGACCTCACTCATATTCAAAAAACCAGTTTGAGATGAGCTGTGTGATCGTGCTGAAAGCAGCATCAGAAAATGGTATACTGTGGTCATAAACCCACAGACGTGGTCAGCAATAACACTCGGGTAGGCTGTGGAGTTAAACGATGTTCAGCTGGTACTGAAAATCTGCCCTGCACCATCACATCAGCAGCAGTCTGAGCACTGGTGCAGGCAGGGTGGATCCATGCTTTCATCTTTGCACCAAACATTTAAATTTTGCTGCAGAAATCATGATCAGATCGGAAAACATTTTTTCATTTTGTGGTCCAATTTTGGTGAGTCTGGGAACTGTAGCCTCAGTTTCCTGTTCAGGTGTTGTAGGGATTGCAGCCAATCATCTTCTCGGAGGAGCGGCTAACACGCTTCACTCTGCTTTGGTCCTTGGCAGAGACAGCAGCTTACCAGGTGGTAGTGATGGCCAAATGAAGCTTTCTGAAGCTTGTATTGAAAAACGCTTCATTACTCGAAGCTTTTCAACACAGTCCTCTCTGGTGACATCTGGTGGCCAAAAATATGAAGAGCAGCTTGAATCCACAAAATAAAACCAACTGCTTCATTATGATTGCCCACTCTACAGAGTGGAGTTCTGTCTGATATTGGGCCGCCGTTGTGTTGCTTTGAACGTGTATTTTGGGGGGTTAAAAAAATGTGGTTTATTTGTTTAATACATAATTATGACCAGCAAATTTTCCTTGTTTAAACGTGCACCATTGTGAGGTCTTTCTTTGCTTTTCACTTCTTGATGTTGGTAAATACAATAATTGAAAAATACCACGTTACATATAATATACATATAATAATGTACAACACATTATGGAGTATGCTTCTGCTGTGAGGTCCTGCCTCCATGCACTTATGAAATTAATCGCAAGATGGGTGTATTTATCAATAATATTATATTAGGGAAATTTTCCTATACATATTTCTGACCTGGGGGTAGAATTGATTGTGAAATGGAAAATGCTTATGAACTTGCAAATTAAAAACATGATGCATTTAAGGTAGCCCTTTTTCATTTTTATTTAAGAAGAAAATTCGTTCCACTGTGCGATGGCCGAACCTGTTCCTTTTCGTGGAGATCATTTCTTCTGCATTAAGGAAAATCCCCTCACATGGAACAGAGGAGGCTGGAGTGCAGAGAAACTGGTAGAGATGCAGTTATACAGTCTACCTGGGCCCCACAAACTATCAGCTAAAGAGAATAAATACATTAAATTGCTGCACATTTGGCAGACTAACATTTTAAGATTAATTGAAAAATAAAATATATATATTTTAATATTAAATGTAACGAGTCAAATGGAAGTTTTTCTAAAGTTATTTGATGATATTTATATTATGAAAAACAGATTTTTGACATTTTGAGTTTTTCCCGTTTTCAGATAAAATAAACACGCACAAAACAAAAGCAAACAGCCAGAACACAAAGCTGGAAAACCCACCCGACTGACCAAAATCTACTCAAAATACTCCCACACAACAGAAACTCCTCTCTTCCTCGCTGGCTCCAAATCTCTCAGTGGAAATATCAGTGGTTCGCTATCTGTCACCATCAAAACACTCCACAAATCCCGCGAATGATTCGCTTCCTTATAAACCATTGAATCAGACACCGAAGCAGTCACGCTCTAAATGAAGCTTCGGACGTCACTGATCACGTGACTCTGGCCAAACGAATCAAGCTTCGACACAGTGCTTCTGAAGCAGTGTGTTGATTTTTTTTGACACACGCACCGGAGCGTCAGCTTCAAGCGAGCCATCACTACCAGGTGGTAACAGAGAAAGTAAGCACCGATTCAATGATGAAGGAGTAAAAAAAATATTCTGCCTTACAGAGGGCAGGATGGCCATGTTTGAGTCATTTAATCAACACCCCTGAGTCATTCTAACTGTCAGAATCCTCGAAACACAGGCTGAGGAGGAGTGGCAGCAATCTTCCACTCCGAGCTCATTAACCAGCCATAGACCCAGACAGAAAGCCTGACTGGCTCCTGCATTTCAGCAACTCGTCTTTACAGCAGTGGCGGGAGTAGATTTACTACTTAACATCTTAAGTATCATACATTAACTACTACGTGTGTGGTTTTAGTACTAAAGACTGCCCAAAACAATTGATGGCTGCCCTCTGACACCCCTTGGAACCATCGCCAGGTCCATCACAGCTGACCCCTCGCACCCTGCTCACCACCTGACGGCACTCAGGTCAGTCAGGTCCCACACCTGCAGACTCACAAACAGCTTATTCACCTGGGCCATTCAAACTGTAAACAAACACTCCTCTTGTCTGTAATTTATTACTGATGTCTTACTTATTATATTTTTATTCCATGCACAGTCTGTGTGGAGCACCCACACTTGAAATACATGTACAATGACAAAAAAGGCTATTCTATTATGGGTTTGCTGCGGTATCTCTGGTTTGTGTACGTTATTTACAGTAAACCGCTGAGCTTGTAGAGCTGTGAACAGCAGGGGGCGCTCCGTGAGAATTGGGTTAATCCACGAAGAAGAAGAACACGAGAGCGACGAGAGAGAGGGAGGGAAAATTGTTTTGGTCCAAAGCGCATGCGCATTGTGCCAACAGCCTGTTCACGCGGGTGTTCAGTGCTAGCCGGTTAGCTGCAGTAAAGTCGGTTAAACTCCGGCAAACTCAGACAGTCTTCGTGCAGCCGTTGGTCTCAGGTAAAGCGTGGCAGTTTCCCATAAGCCCCGTTTGTTTCCGGGGTGAAAAAAGAAGTTTGGCGCTGTTTTTTCCGCGGTTTAATCCGCCAACGAACCGCTGCTAGTTCGGACATAACACGAAGCTAACGTCAACGGAAGCTTTAAACGGCCCGGCTGCTCAGGTGAGTCCAAGTAATCGTGACGGCATACTTCCGAAACACAGACACCTGAGCTAGCTGAACTTTGACCCCGTTAGGTGCTGTTGTAGGAATGGATTGTTTACTGGCTCGCGGACCTTGGGGTCAGAGGTCAGCAGCGGGCTCTAGCTGCCACAGGGGGGAGTATTGAGCAGTAATCGAGTACGTTTCCTTTGACAGCTCAATCCTGGAGAGAGGAAGTACAGCACTACCTGTCTCATTGAGTTCCTCTTTGTTTAGGTCCTTCCTTGCTGAGCTGTAACGTCTAAGAGGAGGAGGAAGATGTCTCCGGCGTCAGAGGTTGAGGGCTTGGACGTAAGGGGGCGGGGCCAGGAGACTACGCTGTCCAAAGAAGACTGTCTGTGTCCCGTCTGCCTCGAGATCTTCATGGAGCCCGTCACACTGCCCTGCACACACACCTTCTGCAAGGTAACACGCACACACAATGAGTGCGTGTAGCTCAGGTGTGTTAAGTTACCTGCACGACCAGCAGGTGTGTGCACAGACAGGTTAGGGGGTGTGCGTGCGTGTGCCGCAGTAGTCAGGACCTTTTTTGTGTGTGTGTTTCTGTTTTGTCCTTGAATGACATCATCAGGCTTATTCATTTCCTGTGACTGAAGACGTGGCTTCAAATAAAGTGAATTATAACTGCCCCGGTGAGAGCTTCAGCTCCTTCTGCTTCAGTTCCACCAGTCACACACCTGCATTCTAACCTGAACAGGCCAGCAGCAGCCAATTAAATGGCCAGTCAGTGACTGGACTGATGGCGTTTAGCCTCCAGAGCTGATCTTCATGTCAGAGGTCAAAGGTCTGCTGGATGCCAGCACCTTCAGCCTGACCTCACACATTACAGTCATATGACTTCTCCTCAGGGCGCTCCGGCAGAACTAGGCCTGACTGTGTGTGTACCTGTGCAGGTGTGCTTCCTGGAGTCGGTGGATAAAGCCACACTGTGCTGTCCCATGTGCAGGAAGAGGGTTTCCACCTGGGCTAGGTTACACAGCAGGAACAACACGCTAGTGAACGAGACACTGTGGAGGCGGATCCAAACCTGCTTCCCCCGACAGTGCGAGCGTCGCCTCAGCGGGCAGGGTGAGGCCGAGGACCCCCACTCAGGTAACGCGGACACAAGTCTTTGGCTCAAAACTGCAGTTTGTGAGGGGCAGCCAATCAGAAAAGGTACTGCTTTTGTAAAGGGTGAGGGGCAAACAGCATGTTTGACGGAAGCTCAGAAAAAGAAGGATTACTCTGAAACGTGAACTATGCAGAGCTGCTTTCTTATAAGTCAATGTGATGTTGAACCCACTCTGTGTGTGTGTGTGTGTGTGTGTGTGTGTGTGTGTGTGTGTGTGTGTGCGCGCGCGCGCGTGGGCAGCATTGGTGTGTTTCCGCAGAGTTAGTGAACCTGGAGAGCTGAGGCAAGAGTATGAGGACCAGATCACCAAAGTGAGTTCAAGACACACACAGTCTTTTGCTCTGGATGTGTGAGGATGTGCAGAAGCCTCAGTGTTACACAAGAACCCCAGGGACTTAATTTGGACTCCATAGAAATGAATGTAAAACCACTAATGCGGCACACCTGGCTATTTACAGGCATTGTGACGTCAAGGCTGCTCTAATGTGGGCCAAAGCTGATCAGTAAATATTTAGGGAACTGTAGGAAGTGAAGAGACGAATAATTACTGCTGATGAGCTGGGTCAGAGCTGGCGAAGTGGGCGCGTTGCTGCTGTGCAGGGCAGCAGGGGACGCTGATGAGGGGCTACAGGTTTGATGGCGAGGAGATAAAACCCTGTGACTGTTCTACTTCTACAATTATTTTTTTAAATGTGTTTCGTAGCAGCTGTGAGTAGGGCTGCAGCTGCAATACACCCCATGCCCCCCTTTAGATTCACCCCTGTTTGCTTCCACATGTGATAGGATATCTGCCTTCAGTCTCAGTAAGGCTCTGCCTCTTTACGCTTGGTGGTATAAACAGACTCCGCCTCCACGTTAAACCCTGCCAGCATCATCGCTGCTGCTGTTGTGTTTTTGCGGTGTCAGCTTATGTGGTCAGACGTCTTATTCACAGGCTGCTCATAATGTTCATCCTTGGTAATAATTTAAGTTATTAAAGTGTGTCATTGTGTACCTTTGTTTATGAGTTTATGCTAATGTGTACTTTTACTTTACAATCTCTAATAAATGATCTAAATCACTGATAAAACTAATACAACTTAAATACTTCAAATCTTGGTTCAAATGAGGAAAAACAAGATTAAATTTAGCAACTTAAGAAACGATCTTTCACCATAAATGCTGTTGTTGAGTGAAAGCTCACCGCTCAGCCATTGGTGGGCGTGGCCATAACACATTTGTAGTTATTCTCACCTGTGACTGAAGCTCTCAGCCTGCGGTAGCACCCTCCAGTGGGTTAAACACATTTGTGTAATAAGAATCCATATTCTCCTGTGTGTGTGTCACTGACTTTCACACGTCTGTGGTCTCACTCTGATGTCTCGGCCTAAAGGTCTGAAAAGGTCCTGGAATTTCCTTATAATGTGCACGAGATCTGTTGTGATGATGGCCTGTGGTTTGTGTGTCATCTGACCCAAAGAGGATGCCGATTAGATACTGATGGGTGTAAGGGTCAGTCCGCATCGGACCTCCTGATGAACACACTTTGGTCATTCAGGTAAATCTCTGTCTGTCCTCTCTCAGCTGACCGAGGAGAAGCGGGAGCTGCAGGAGGAGGAGAGGAAGGCCAGTGAGGAGTACATCCAGAGGCTGCTGGCTGAGGAAGAGCAGCTGCTGCGGGATGAGAGGAAGAGGAGGGACGAAGACGAGCGGCTGGCCAGACTGCTCAGTGATCAGCTGGTCAGTGGTTGGTCCACACTGGGAGAGGCTTATAGATACAGATGCCTCACAGAAAATCCCCAATATTTGATTAAAAATCAGAAACTGAAGCGTCTCGGCTTGTTAACCAGTGATCAGTTGGTAGATTCTTTCTCTGAGGAAATTTATCACCCTCTCTTTCCCTCCTCGGCAGAACCCTCCTCCTCTCGAGGACAGGGGTCATGTTGCTGTGACACCACTGAAGAAGAAGAAGGCGGCCCCTGTGGGGCACATCGAGAAGTAAGCGACTGTTTTAAAGATCAAGGTCATTGAGAAAGACTGGTTAGAGTCACATGACCTGGAGTGTGTCAAAGTAAACTTTATTGTCACCTCTGCTATATACAGTACAGTATATAGAGAGAAGAGGCGGCGAGGCTCCAGTTCCATTCAGTGCAAAAAAACAATAAAAATAGGAAGAGTAAGAAATAAATATACACTTTGAGACTAAGGTAAAAGGAGTAAATATACACTTAAGCTAAAAAGGATCAATAACAGTCTAACTTTACAATTTATAATTCAGATTTAAAGTGGCCTTGAAGTGACCAACGTAGCAGCTTTACAGTTTACAGTATGAGTGATTTAAAGTGACCAACATGAGCAGGATTGTCCATAGAGCACCATCTGTATTTACCAAGGCAGCAGTATGTGGAGTGCAGTAGAATCAGTTAGTGGGTGTGTGTGGTGAGGGGGAGTGGGAGAGCTGGTAGTGAGGTCAGGAGTCTGATGACTTGTGGGAAAAAGCTGTCTCGCAGTCTGGAGGATCGGGCCCAGATGCTGCGATAGTGTCCGCCGGATGGGAGGAGGGAAAAGACTGTGTGAGGGGTCACGCACGATGCAGGAGGCCTTACTGATGCAGCGTTTGTGAAAGATGTCTTGTAGCAGAGGGAGAGATGTTCCGATGATCTTGGCAGCTGCTCTGACAATCCGTTGTAGCCGGCAGTTTCCAAACCAAATGGGGATGCAGCTCGTCAGCTCTGTAGAACATGGTGAGGGTAGGAGGAGGGAGGCTGGCCCGCTTCAGGCGTCTCAGGAAGTGAAGGCGCTGCTGGCCCTTTTTGGTGATGGAGGTGGTGTTAGGGGTGCAGGTGAGATCGTCTGAGATGTGTACTCCCAGGAACTTGGTGCTGTTAACAGTCTCTACTGTGGAACCGTGGATGCTGAGTGGTGTGTGGGTGGAGCGAGTCTTCCTGAAGTCAACGACCATCTCCTTGGTTTTGTCCACATTCAGCGACAGCTTGTTCTCACTGGTCTGACTTCCCTAGTGGGGGGAGGGGGTGGCTTTGTATGCATGTCTCACATTAGCATACAGTAGGCCAGTTGTCCTGTTTCTCCGTGTGGGACCACAAACAGTCCAGTGTGACATGGTTAGGGTCTCCACATATAATAGTGAAGGCCTCGGGGTGTTGTGTCTGCAGTCTTGCTGTGTGTATTTCCTCATAGGCAGCTGTAATCACGGTAGATTGGATGGTTGTTCAGAGCAGAGAGTTTGTCAATCGTGTTCTGTAGCGAGTTCGCGTCGCCCATTGTCACTGTCGGGATTGATGGTTCAAATCACCTCCGGTGATCCGCTTTCCTCACTTTCAGCTTTGCTCCAGTCTCGTGGCCTCTGTAGCTTGGCCGGGATGCTGTGTCGCATGCCGGTCTGTGCCTTTGTATTTAGTGCCAGCGGCTTTGACTTGGAATAGACAAAAGGCCGCCGTCGCTTCAGCGCCATCTTGAAAGTATGTGACGTCAAACTAAAATCACTGAGCAGGAAGTGCCTCCTCAAACGTGGACAAACGACTCACTGTGTCGGGAACGCCATCTGTATGACTTCACACATCTCTATTTGTTGTTTCAGGTTCCTGTGCCCCCGAGTGGCTCCGCCCAGCTCCACCTGTAGCTCCGCTTCCAGCCTTGTGTCCAACAAGGTGAGTTTGAACTTGTGTTCAATTCAGTGTTATTTATATAACACCAAATTACAACAGCCTTCCTGTTTCAGGAGAACATCCTTGTTTCAGAGGCAGCGCTACCGGCAGAACGAAGACCACCTCAGCTGGATTATTATGGGCCTGAGACTGAGCTCCGCCCACCCGAGGAGGTGGCCAAGCGTCAACCAGGGAGTCAGGCAATCAGAGACGGAGGATGTTCATCAGTGAAGAGGAAGAGCTCGGAGCTGGAGGCCACAGAGGAGGCGACAGCAGACGCCAAGCGAGTCTCTGCCCATTTCCTTGGCTCCTCTTCCTTCTCCTTGCTGGAGGCGGCCGAACAGGAGCTACAGGAGAGGAGGAGGCAGGAGGAGGAGGACAGACGGCTCGCTTTCATCCTGCAGAAGCAGCTCGACCAGGAGGAGAAACGGCGTGCCACTGACAGAAGCAAAGGCTCTACAGACGCCTACCAGCTCCGCCCACACCGACGAGCCGAGGAAGAGGAGGGCTGCGCTTCCATCATGCCAGGAAGACCCTGCAGGAGAACGCCAAAGAACTGTACCGCCAAGCCCTCTGCCTCCTCCTCCTCCTGCTCAGGGAAGGGGAGCAAACAGACTCTTTTGACTGAGATGTTCTCCACCTTCAGCAGCTGAGGTGTCCTCTGCCTGCTCCTCCTCCCCCCCCTTCCTGCAGGAGCATGAATAAATTGAGCTGTCAACCTGAGCGCTGTTGTTACTTTAAAACACAGAAGACCAGAAGTTTGTGGACACGCCGCTGCCTCTTACCTGTGAGTCGTCATGGTGAGCACACGGCGGTCCACAGATTTGATGGCAGTGACCGTCCACTGGGGAATCGTGAACAGAGTTCATGTGTTTTACTTTGAAAAGTTCTGCTGGAGAATGACTTCATGCCTCTGCACGTCATTCAGCTGGAAGGCTTCTTTCTCATTGGTGGAAGCGCTGGCGAGGACTCAGTGCCGTCAGGTTATTTTTACCCGTTTGCCAGATGACACCGAGTCACCATTATATTTCCAGCCCCAGCTTCTGTGACTCCGCCCACGTCTGGTTAACGTGTTGATGATTGGTCAGGTGGTGTGTGAATGTGTCTCCTTAGTGTTGTTGCTGATGTCACTGGTGTCACATGATAGAATGTGAGGAATTGTGGGATACGCTGCATGCTGACTGCAGTGGGTCATGTGACGCTACATCTGATTTATTTTTATGGTTTGAATGTTGAAAGTGGGAGTTTCTGTTTGTCCCAGGGTCACCTGAATGCAGCACTCACTCGTTTAAGCGGCACATGGCCGCGCCATACAGTGGGAGGGGTTAAAGAGGCTGCCGTGTCAACCTGTTTGTCATTTGTTTTTCTGAGAAATAAACCATCACCATCATCGTTTCCTGTTTTCTGACACGAACGAGCAACTCCCCATTCACTATTTTGCCCAAAGGAGCTTCGGCAGACAGACACCCAGGGTTCAAACCACTGACCTTCCACTTACAAGATGATGTGACGATTATCGGTGGAGCCTCTCTATGACATCACGTGGGTCTCACAGTAGAGTTAATTCTATGCACATACAGCTGTGTGTGTCTAACATATTAAACACTGACATTAAATACATGAATAAACGAAAACCGTGTGAAACGATCCAGCAGTCAGAGCGAGGACTGTGGGTCTGATGGCTGCTCCCACAGGTGAGACCACAGGTAGAAGAATAAAGAATCCAGGTAAACGTTAGACATTACAAAGTGACTGAGGTACTGCGTCCTGATTGGCTGGAAAACCAGAGAAACGGATCACACTTCAGCTTTTTAAAACTTTTGAACCCTTTACATGGTTTTTGTTTTGCTACGCAGATGATATCCAAATGTACCTTCCTCTAAATTTGGATGCCCCTTCCACATTCTCGCCTTTGTTTGAATGTCTGCAGGAGGTTGAAAGACTGGCTATCCCAGAATTCTCTTATCTTAAATAAAAGCAAAACAGAAATGATTGTTTTTGATAGCCACGTTCCCCTGGGCCAGCTAACTGATACAGTGGGTTCTTTCGCCAACCACCTTTCTCATTCTGCCAGAAACCTCGGCGTGCTCATGGATAGTTCTTTTAAATTAAAGAAGCAAGCATCCACTGTGCAAAAAAAAGCTTTTATCAATTATGCCGGTTCGAGCCCCGGCTCGGACAGTCTGTCGTTGTGTCCTTGGGCAAGACACTTCACCCGTTGCCTACTGGTGGTGGTCAGAGGGCCCCGGTGGCGCCAGTGTCCGGCAGCCTCGCCTCTGTCAGTGCGCCCCAGGGTGGCTGTGGCTACAATGTAGCTGCCATCACCAGTGTGTGAATGTGTGGATGACTGGATGTGTAAAGCGCTTTGGGGTCCTTAGGGACTAGTAAAGCGCTATACAAATACAGGCCATTTACCATTTAACCAGCACCAGAAGGCATGAGCAGATCACCCCTGTCCTCGCTAAACTACACTGGCTTCCCATCAAATATCGCATTGATTTCAAAATCCTTCTGCTCACTTTTAAAATTCTAAATAACCTGGCCCCTAGCTACCTAACTGATCTGCTTGATCTGTACAAGCCAAAGAGAGCACTAAGATCCTCCAGCCAACTGCTCCTAATGCAATCAAGGTCTCGTTTAAAAACCAGAGGTGACCGTGCTTTTGCCGTCGCTGCCCCTAGACTCTGGAATAATCTCCCAGTGGAAATCTGTACATCAGAATCAATTCAATCGTTCAAATCCCGTTTAAAAACACACGTTTAACTTAGCTTTTGAAAACAATTAGTGTGACTTTCATTCGGCCTGCACTACACCATGTAAATGCAATTTTAAGTACAATTGTACTATTTGTTCTGCCCGCATCGCAGTTTTATCGTGAAGCACTTTGATGTACACTGGTCTTTTAAATGTGCTATATAAATAAACTTTGACTTGACATGACCTCAGACTGAGGAACAGAAAGCATCAGCAGGTCAGAGACTCGGGGTCAGAAACCAGGTCACTGCGTATGGTCTAACAGGAAGTTACATCGCCACACGGCTTTCTGCGGTTTCCCTGCGGTCATGTGACCTTGGTGACTGATGTCAACATCCCCAAGGAGTCATGGTTTCCGCTGTGTGACCTAATGAGCTCCACGAGAAAATGTGAGGAAATCGACCGCATCAGGCCTGATTGATGAGGATGCTTCAACGCGGGCGCCTCGGCTCGCCATTTAGGTTCCTCGGACTGCGACTCAAAAACTCCAGAGGAGACGCTGCTGTGGACCAAAGTTTACTCCAGTTCATCAGAATCAGAAGAGGATGCTTTAAAGTTTGTAGCATTAGGGGCGTGGCCTCTTTGACGTACAGGTGGCACAGACACTGATGTCTCACTGAGATTTTTCTTTTTCACTCACATGAGCTCGGGCGCTCGCTCTGAAGTATTTAGTATGAGCTCGCCTGTCCACTGTGGGCTGAGAACTGATCAGCTGCTGTCTGTACCGACGCAGATGAGATGAATGAGTATACATATCTAGTACCGTGCATACATCTCATCATTCTCACATTCCTGCTCTTATATTTGGTTGTTTCTTGCATTTTGCAGCTCTGTTGCTTGTGAAGCTGGCACACAAGAATTTCACTCACATGTGCTGTGACAATAAAACTCTTTGATTTGACTACAGAGAAAAGCAGCAGAAACATCTGAGCTGAACAGGCACTGATTTGATCTTTGAGTGGCCTGTGACCTCTGACCTCCTGACTGTTAGGAGGTCTTTCTCAGGCCAGCCTCTGGAGCTGTGAACTTAGTTCTGTCTACAAATGCACCAAAACCTCCAAATAATTAACTTCTAATATATTGTGTCTTTCAAGGCCTCGATGTAATCGGGACCAGTCATGTTCTCCCTTTATGCCATCCGGCTGACCAGTCACGATCAGTGGTGACAGAATCGACTAATAGGAATCCACCCTGAAAAACCTCCCTCCTCGTGTTGAGCTACAGGAGCAGAATCACCAGCTGCTGCGTCGCATCATGTGTGTGTTTGTAGGTCCGATTTTATCCTGTTTATTTCTGTTTTTCCAGTTTGATACCAAGCCGGTCCTGTTGAGGGTAAGTTTCCATCTTTTGTACTTCCTGCGTGCGTAATAGCGGGAGGCGTGTCCTGGTGCATGTGCTGATAGATATTTGTGGTTGTTCCTCAGTAGAGTCTGAAGTGGATCGTCAGTCAGCCTTCCCGGTGAGTCGACTTCTGCTATTATTAATAGAAACATATGACTGTTGCTCAAAGTCTGTGTACTGTCACAGATTTAAAAAATCATCTTACCAAATAAACTAAAAACTGAGAAATTATATTTGTAAATGGGTTTAATAATTTCAACATAAAAGTGCAAATAGAAGGAGCCTTTATTCATGCTTTTACTTTGATGAGATTTGTAGTTTGACCTGAATGATACATGATCACACAGTTTTGTAATTATATTATTATTTAGTGATTTAAACACTCGGGGACTGAAGAATGAGTGATTATTAATCTGTGTGATTGAATCAATGTTTTTATGTCACATCTTTAAACACGTTTGTATTATTAATAATGATTATTCAATAACTTCAGACTCGACTCAGACTATGACTTTACTGATATTGACAGAAATATGAATGTGATTATTTCAATGACATTTCAAGGATGATTTTGTAAGTTTATAAATAAGTTTTTAAAGAACCAGATTAAACGAGTCACATCACAGCATAATTAGAGGAATCCAATAACAGGAATCTGAAACGAGGACTCATTTTACAGGAACCCGATCACAAAAGTCAAATTACAGGAGTCATATTGAAAGAGATTATAGAACCAGATTATATGGGTCAAATCACAGGAGGCATATTACGGCAAATTACAGGCACTGGAATACAGGGTCAGACTAGAGTCAGAATATAGGAGCAAGATTACAAAAAACAGATTACAGGAGTCAGATTAGAGCAGTGGTTCCCAAATGTTTTTTGCTGGGACCCCCTTTGTTTTACAAGAAAAATGTTCGCGCGCCCCCCTTCCCGCGCGTGCACGCACACATCCTCCAACCACACACACACATATTTTGCTCCATTGCGGTTTTTTTCACACCTCAAACATTTAGTAAACAATTAAGCAAATACAAGTAAACTGCAATAAATTACAGGTAGTAATAAAATAAACTACTAACTCTTTTACGCTGCGTCCACACCTACACGGGTGCGCAGCTGTTTCGTCCACGTAAACGACGTTTCGAATCACCGAAAACGGAGATCTTTTAAAACTCCGTTTTTGCGTTTACGTGTGGACGAGGAATACAGAGTTTGTCACGCAGCGTCAAAGGTATGTGCCTTTATTCACATCACGCTGTGCACCACGTTATTGTTTACATGAGATGAATTGCAGAATGGCAGATAGAGACAAAATACTGTTAATCTGACTATCTGCAGGTTTTACACGCAGTTACTGTTCCTCCATTTACAAAGGCAGAGGCGTCACGGTGTGATTATTTTACTGTAGTTGTTTTTTCCTGTGTAATAATATTCAACATTGCATCAATACATTTTTCAAAAATGCCTCTCTGTGCAAAATGGGTTTAAAAACATAAACAGCTGTGGGATCCTGTTTGTCTGTGATTTGAACCGGGGGAACCAACTGTGGCAGGATCAGCCTGATGTTATTTGTATCCCGCTGTAACTTTACTGTATAAAGAGCTCACATCTCCAACATGTCAGGAGCAATTAGTCATTACAACAAGTGTTTGTGAACTAAAAATCAAGAATGTGGGATCCTGTTTGTCCGTGATTTGAACAGCCCAGCGCTGCTCCCGACGAAGGAAAGACCAATCCTGCAGGGAGACCTACCTCGGCACTTGTGCAGGTGAAACCAAAGGGAAGATTTGCTTCACCATATTTTCTAGTCTTTGGCTTAGAATGAAGTTGGTTTGGAAACATATTCAGCGATGCTTCAGCTCCTGCTTTGCGTTTGTTTGGCCGCCCCGTGCTAGCAGTGTCCAAGCTTTGTTTTTTTCCCCCCGTTTTCATACCGCGCCCCCCCCTGCAATGGCTCTGCGCCCCCCCTGGGGGGCAGCCCCACACTTTGGGAAGGTCTGGATTAGAGTAACCACACTACCAAGATTACAGAGTCATATTAGAAGAGTCAGATAATGCGATTAAAATTACAGGAGTCGGATGTTAGATATTTGGTTTAGAAGAAATGATAATACTATGAAGGATGTGTTTTTACCTTCAGAGACTCGCCTGCGTTAATCTCATGACTGTTTTCATGTGCAGTTTCTATAAAAATCTAGATGTGTGTATCAAGGTGTCTGCGATGTGTGGGCGTGTCTCTAGTTCCCATGGCAATTGTCTGCATACTGTGCAACATCCTGCTACTGGTTCCTGAGCTGAAGATCCAGTTCCTGTTGGACGGTCATGTGACTAGAGAGGCTACCTGGGCCACAGGACTGTGGGGCTCTGGCTTCCTGGTGAGTGTGTGTGCATACATGGACTGGTTCTTATACTTAATATATATATATGTACTACTTTAACATGCCATCCATGTGTGTTTGTGTATGTGACCTTCAGATCAGTAGGCCAAAGTAGGGATTCTACATATCGCCTTACTTTGGACCTTTCATCTCTTCCTTAAAGTTAAATAAGGTCAGCTTTTATAAAATGTCTGTTGTCTTTGAAACTAAGCGTCAAACTCTGGTGCCTTCACATCTAGGAAACGATTGGGGTCCACCTGAAACAAAGGCAGATGTGAAATGTAAAAGTGAGCTCAGAGGTCAAGTGTGACATGATATTTAGATGCAAAATATGATGTGATAGTCACAATCACATAGTACGATTAAAAAGAACAAAGTAAACAACATGAGAATATACAGAATATAATATTCCCTCAAAAGTAAATACTGCTTATTCTTTTTTAGACTCTTTCTCCAATCCTGAGTTAACTTAAGTAATGACTTTCTCCAAAACATCAGTGTGTCTACTACACCTCAATCCTACAAGACTAGGGATGGGTATTGATTGATTTTCACGATTCCAATTCCAGTTTCGATTCTGTTTAACGATTCGATTCTTTATCGATTCTTTTTAAAAAAGGAGAACACTAAGGTCGATTAGCTCAGAACTTTGTTTTATATCTTCTCTTTGAACAAGATAGAAATTTAGGAGTAACATGGCCTTACGAACCCAACAGTGAGATCTTAAGACAGCGGTCCCCAACCCCCGGGCCTCGGACCGGTACCGGTCCCTGAGTCGTTTGGTACCGGGCTGCAAGAGTTGAGGCTCAGGTGTGAAATGTATAGTTTTCAGGGTTTTTATTGGTTTTCAGCGTTATTTTGTTATCGTTTTTATCGTTAACTCGGTTTTCCTGGGTCTTTTCACGTGTGTTATGAATAAATCTTCTTTTTTCGGTACCGGTACTAGTTTTATTTTGTTGTATTTATCCGCGACACCTTAAAGGCCGGTCCGTGAAAATATTGTCGGGCATAAACCGGTCCGTGGCGCAAAACAAGTTGGAGACCGCTGTCTTAAGAGATCCAGCCTACGGCTCTTCAATGGGGTGTCACGGGTCCCCAGGAAAAAAAATTGTAAATGTAAAATGATAAAATAAATATTCTTCTGTAGCAATAACAAAGTATAACATAAATTATTCTGTAGCAATTACACAAGAATATCCAGTAATGTCCCTGCCTACAATTAAACACATTCACTTACTGAAAATCATCTGCTGTGGCAAATGGGTGCAAGCCTTTGACCACAGACTGAGTCACTGCTCGGTGACATTCATCTATCCTGGCCTGAAAGGAGACGCTACCGGTAGACTGCAGCGAGAACTGCCAGCATCTGAGCCAGACTCTGTCTCTCTCATCATGGTCACCTAAATGCACAGTAATGGCAGGTTTGTAATAAGGCAGATCGCGCTAACATAATATGCACTGTTAGTTGATTATTTACCTGCCGCATTAACGGGAGAGGACGTGCAAACGTTACCGCTGCTGCTGGGTTGAGATTCACGAGTCCGGAGCGGAATTAAAAACACGACATTCATTTAAGGTCATCGCGTGTTTTGTGAGCAAATGCTTTTGCATATTCGTAGTGTTTCCTCCCTTAAATGAAATAGCTACTTTGCAAGTATTGCAAGTTGCCCTGTTGTCATCCGTTCTCGTAAAGTAGAACCAAACTTTTGAGCGTTTGAGCCGCTTAGGCGCCGTGTTTCCTGCCAGGTAAATGACGCTCCGCAACGTGGTGACGTCATTCGGGGCGACTGGAATCGATAAGGGAATCGTTTGCAAAAATGGCAAATGATTCCAAGGAATTGAAACAGTGGGAACCGGTTCTCAACAAGAACCGGGTTTCGATACCCATCCCTATACAAGACTGCTCAATAATTATAGGCCAATCTCCAACCTTCCTTTCATATCAAACATCCTTGAAAGAGTAGTTGTCAAACAGCTAACAGATCATCTGCAGAGGCTTATTTGAAGAGTTTCAGTCAGGTTTCAGAGCTCATCACAGCACAGAAACAGCTTTAGTGAAGGTTACAAATGATCTTCTTATGGCCTCTGACAGTGGACTCATCTCTGTGCTTGTCCTGCTAGACCTCAGTGCAGCGTTCCATACGTTCCCATATTTCATTGAGTGATTCAGTCACAGCTCGGGGCAGATAGCCCCCCCTGCAGGTTTTCCTTCCCAGTGTTTCCAAAGAAGTGTTTTCTGTTTTCTTTATAGGATTTTATACCTGACAGTATAAAGCACCTTGAGGCGACTGTTGTTGTGATTTGGTGCTATATAAATAGAATTGAATTGAATTGAAAAGTTGCATATTAATGATCATTAACTGACCTCCCAGCCCATTGTTTGTCAGTGGGCTGGCTTCAGTCATTGTACAAATGTCCTGTTTATAAGGTTGAAACCTGCAGTCAGCTGAGACTGAAGAAATCACCTGATGATGATGAAACGTTTTTCCCACTGAAAAGTCCAGATGAACAGAATTAACTTTGGGTACAGACCAATTACGTGTATTACCTGTGGTTTCAAAGGTTATTGAAAATGTTGCTGTTAAACAAGTAAAGGAACATTTGGAGAGAGCAGCTTTGCTCCATCCAATGGAGCTTGAATTTAGAATAAACCAACCAAAACTGCAGAGCTAATCTATTTGCTTATATGGAATAGAATAAACACTGACATTGTACATATACAATGAAACTGTGGGTGCTCCCCATCAACTGTCCAGGTATGAAATATAAATAGTAAGACAGCAGAGACAAGTATCAGACATGAGAGACATGTAGAGAACAAGAGAAAGGCACACATTAGAACAGACCTTCCCAAAGTGTGGGGCCCACCCCCTAGGGGGGGTGCAGAGCCATTGCAGGGGGGGGGAAACAAACAAACAACGCTTGGACGCTGCTAGCACGGGGCGGCCACACAAACGCAAAGCAGGAGCTGAAGCATCGCTGAATATGTTTCCAAACCAACTTCATTCTAAGCCAAAGACTAGAAAATATGGTGAAACAAATCTTCCCTTTGGTTTCACCTGCACAAGTGCCGAGGTAGGTCTCCCTGCAGGATTGGTCTTTCCTTCGTCGGGAGCAGCGCTGGGCTGTTTAAATCACGGACAAACAGGATCCCACATTCTTGATTTTTAGTTCAAACACTTGTTGTAATGACTAACTACTCCTGACATTTTGGAGATGTTAGCTCTTTATACAGTAAAGTTACAGCGGGATACAAATAACATCAGGCTGATCCTGCCACGATTTGTTCCCCCGGTTCAAATCACGGACAACATTTTTCTTGTAAAACAAAGGGGGGCCCAGCAAAAAAAGTTTGGGAACCGCTGCATTAGAAGAACAAGTTCCAAGCGCTTGGAAGTAGTGCAGAGGACATGCTCTGAGTGATCAGGGCCACTCAGACCATGGCTGAGATGGTGTTTGTTAACAGTCCGAATGGCCCCGGGGAAGAAGCTGTTAGTGAGTGTGTGGGACCTGACTGACCAGAGGTGCTGACCGGAGGGCAATGGGTCAAACAGGTGGTGGCTGGGGTGCCGGGGGTCACCTGTGATAGCCCTGGTTTTCCTGAGACAGGAGGATCAGGCGAAGACCTCCAAGGGTGTCAGAGGGCAGCCAGGGATGTTTTTGGTGTTTTAATGACCCTCTGTGCAGCCTTCCTGCTCTCAGTCGTGGCCCCTGAGTACCAAACACCAGGCAGGAGGAGAGCACCCTCTCCACTGAAGAGCATTAGCAGCTCCTGGTCCAGGTTATTCTTCCTCAGGACACGGAACAAGCGCAGCCACTGCTGGGCCTTCTGGGCGATGCTGTTGTGGGTCCAGGTGAGATCAGCCGAGGTGTGAGTGCCCAGAAACCTGAAGGTGGAGACAGATTCCACCTGTTCTCCATTTATAATGAGAGTGGACCTGTCTGTGCCTACTGAGGTCCATGATGAGTGCTTTGGTTTTAGGATGTTCAGCTTCTGTTTGTTTTCTGAGCAGGAGATTCTCTTCCTCCATGTAGAATAGAATAGCCCTTTATTGTCATTGTACATATACAGTGAAAATTGCACATGCGCCATAAGATGCTCCATAATCTGCTGTTATGGCACCGGTCCTGGAGTACATAAGCACACAGCCCGCTGCCCATTAACTTACCGGAGTCTTTGTTGCATCCTGGGGCTGGGGAACCAGCAGCTAGTCACCCAGAATGGCTAACTGAAGGCAGGACAGTCCTGATCCCCAAGGACCCCCAGAAGGGACCAATCCCCTCCAACTACCGGCCAATAACCTGCCTCAGCACCACGTGGCAGCTCCTGTCGGGCATCATAGCGGCTAAGATGAACAGGCACATGGGTCACAACATGAGCGGGACACAAAAAGGAACTGGCAGGAATACCAGAGGAGCAAAACACCAGCTACTGGTAGACCGAACAGTCAGCCGAGACTGCAAGACCAGACTGACCAACCTGTGCACTGCCTGGATGGATTACAAGAAAACCTGACTCAATGCCCCACACCTGGATCCTGGAATGCCTAGACCTGTCTACAACAGATCAACAGGATCCTAAGAGCCCTCATCAGGAACTCAATGGGGACGTGGCGAACAGCAATAGAGGCCAAGTGTTTTTCCACGTCAACTTTTGGGGGAGGCGGACGCCTCTGTCTCCCTTATCTTTCCTGCTTAGCTCCTATGTCCTTGTCTAGTCTCGTCTAACTCTAACCCTCAGAGATCCTTTCAGTCTCGTTCTTGTTCTCTAAAAAGTAAAGAAGAATTATGACTGTTGATTTGATCAACTGGTCCCTCAGTGCAGTTGACACTCTCTTCTCTACGAGGAGCCTGGGTTCGAGAGAGCCCCAGTGGAGGGACATTCCCTGCTGGATACACGATGGATGGGTAGCAGAAGTGGCGCGTCGTGTGCCTGGCGGTCTGTCTCTCGAGGACATCGAAGACATCTCCCTATTCAGAACCATGATAACGGGGTTCTTGCTGATCTGAGCTGGTTTGGCCCTAGCTTATCAGCGGCAGCTGGACGCTTGAAGACCAATGCCGACGAGAACAACAACAAATTCTCCCCTGATAGCGACAACGAGACTCCCTGACTCTCTCACCAGTTCCCTCCAGGCCACCTGCGTAGGCTGCAGACTGTTGATCTTCGCTTAATTGGGTGAAAGGACACTTCCTCAGGCTGAACGCAAGACACACATCCTCACACGCACGCACACTGACAAAGAGGCCATGTCTACACTAATACGTTTTCATCTTTTTCTCTCTGTTTTGGCCTCCCGTCCACACTGAGACGGCGTTTTCGGTCAAGGAAAACTGAGCTTTTTGAAAATGCTCTCCAAAGCAGATACGTTTGAAAACGCAGTTTTCGCGTTGTGGTGTGGACTGTGAAAATGGAGGGTTTGTAAAACCATGACGCATTTTAGTCATGTGATGCAGTCATGTGACCAATTCAACTAAGGTGGTGGACAGAATTTTGTTTGCTCTCAGTTTTGACAGCCCTATTAAAGGTTAATATCAGTTTTGTACATGCTCCAGAGAGCTTTTCTTCCAGTTCTTTAATTCTCACTCGTTTTTGCAACTTTGCACTCTCATATTACTCGCTGCAACAGCTCCACCTCATTGTCAGTCCATTTAAAAAATTTGGTGCTTTTCCTCGACATTTTGCCGCGACTTTCAAAGAGCCACAAAGTAAAAAAACAGCAGACAGAAATGAGGGAGGTTGAATCGTGTTACTTTACGCGCATGTACAGTACTGGAACGTAAGCGTTTTTGGCTGTTTCAATGTGGAAATGTGAAAATGATAGTGTGGACACGGAGCAGTTTTAGACGTAGGTAGTCAAACTTAGGGGATCGAACTACCAGAAGGCAACATTGCAGACATCGAGGACAGCTACAAGTACCTGGGGATCCCACAGGGAAATGGGAACCATGAAAAGGCCGCTAGGAAAGCTGCAACCACCAAGTACCTGCAGAGCGTCAGGCAAGTCATGAGGACTATCAACACCCACGCCCTGCCTGTGATTAGGTACCCTGCTGGGATAATAAGCTGGCCAAAGGAGGAGATAGAAGCCACTGACATCAAGGCAAGAAAGCTCCTGACCATGCACGGAGGGTTTCACCCCAAGTCCAGCACCCTGAGGCTGTACGCTAAGTGGAAGGAAGGAGGCCGGGGACCGTTGAATGTCAGCACCTCAGGCAGCAGAAACGTGAGAACGAAGAGGAGCAAGAGGAGGCACCATCATGGAAGGACAGGCCCCTGCACGGTATGTACCACCAGCAGATAGAGTAAGTGACTGATATCCAGAAATCCTACCAGTGGCTGGACTGAAAGACAGCACAGAGGCACTAATCATGGCAGCACAGGAACAAGCTCTGAGACCCACAGAGGCTGGAGTCTGTCACACCAGGTGCAGGTTGTGTAAAGATGCCCCTGAGACAATCAGCCATATCATTCATATTCATGTTATTTTAAATAGCTGAATTTGTGTTAGTACAAGTTGCTTACTGAGGATTTTTTGTGTGTTCCTGGTTGTGGTTTTATCTGCTCAGTGACTGTCGATAAAAACTGTGTGCTGGGTCTGGTACAGTACATTTTGTCTTTTGGGATTTTAATGTTTGACCTTTGACTCATTGTATTGACTTGCCAGTTACATTTGCATCAGTATAATTTGCTTACTGAGGATGTGTTTTTATGTTCCTCTTTGTGATTGGACCTCAACAAAGTTAAAGTAGAAAATGAAATCAAAGTGTAACAGTTTAACTAGAATTTTTAAACTCTGATTTCAGGTTCTACTTGGAGCTCGAGCCTTTGTCCAGAGCAGCAGAACCCGAGGCTGCTGTGCGTTCAGGAGTCAGGTGACCTCAGGCTCCACCCCCTCTCGCACTGATTTTCATCACAGATATTTTTTATCAAAGTGAAATCTGGAAACCACGTCTGTATTTTTCTGACACGTGTGAGCTGCTCCAGATGTTGTTAGTCATATCACGTCTCTCTTCTCCAGATGTTGTGCCAGCTGCTTTACTCCTGCCTGTGTCTGCTGTCTGCTGCCTCCTGCTCCCTGGTCAGTGCCACTGGTCTGTCTCAGGGTCCCCTCTGCCTCTACAACGACTCCTCTGGTCCCACCTGGGGGGTCCCGCTGCAGCCCCTCCCAGGCCGGTGAGACACACTCACACAGATGTTCTGAACTAGTTTTAGTGGTTTCCTGTCTCTCTGTCCCCAGACACTCGGAGTAATGTCAAAGATGTTTTCTTTGTAGCCTCGGACAGATGTTTCCTTGTACTCTTGGGCAGATATTTTCCTGTCTCCTTAGACACTCGGGATACCTGTTCAACAGGACTCTGTGGTCTGGGGTCTGCTTGGAGCCCAGCTCGGTGGTCCAGTGGAACTTGGTCCTGTTCAGCGTGATGGGGACTGTGAGCGGACTGCAGACGGTCCTCTGTGGGGCCAACATCCTGAACTCCATACTTGGCCTGATTCTGGGCCAGGGCCTCTCCCACAGTAAGGTCTGTGGGAGAACACAGCGTTGGACCATCTATTTATAACATCTGCTCCAGATTTAGCAGTTTATTCATGCCACACGTGTGTGTGTGTTTCTATGTTTCAGATCAGTCCAGTTTCAGTTTGACGTGGGTTCGATCCTGGGAGCTCCAACTGTGAGACTTTCACTGATGCACTTTAGATAATCAATAGCATGAAGATCAATAACTTGAGATACCTCGACCTTACGCAGGATTGCAGTACATGTACCTTTTAATAATTATTTATTTATTTTCCTGAATAAAACTATTCAAACATCCAGTTAAGCTAAATAATCAATAATAAAATAATATCCTCGTGCTTAATAAGAGCTTCAACAAATTCAAATGTTTGGTTAAAAAAAAAAACTAAATCATTGATTTTTGTTTTCAAAGTTAAACTCTGATTTTTATTGATTATGTTGTTTACTGATCATTTTATTAAACTTTTTATTTTTTTTATTTTTTATTTATTTATTTTGATTAGCATTCAAATATCTCAGTGTATACAGAATAAAGATCTACCACAAAGAAAGTACGAGACAAGGCTAATCAACAGTTATTGGCTGAAGCATACGCTTATGCTGTTTGTGTTTTTGTGATAATCCATAAAAACAAATAAAACTAAAAGTGTTAAAGATGTTTTGGTTTTAGTTGCAGAGACACTATCTGCAGATGTCACAGTTCTGATTACACTGATCATTCAGATAAGAACAACACAGTGCAAACAACAACGCTCTGTATTTATTCGTGTGTTTGTGGAGTTTGCAGTGTGATGTTTCGAGGTTATGGTCCATGTGGATGATGGTCCAGTGTGGCGTCTTTGAACCCTGAGCCATCCTGTTGTGTCTCAGTCTGTTTTATCTGCAAGCTTGCAGCACATAAAGCTGAGTTTTCCTCCTGTATTTGGGTGCATTATGACTCCAACTCCGACCTGTCTGGGGGTTTTGCAGGACTGTGTTGCTGACATAAAATTGTGGTTGGTGCTCAGCTTTTTAAACTTGAATGCACCAACAAACACTATTACACTATTCAGACTCTCGCTCCTCTTTTAAGGACGACCTTGGCCCTGAATGTCAAGGTGACCTCAGATGAAGCAGGGCTCAGACGCACGGCTCCAAGTGAACTCCACTGCATTAATGTGTGAGTGAGCCAGAGGTCATGTCCTGACAACGCACGTAGTGCGTTGTCAGGACATGACCTCTGGTTCATCAGAGACATATTCACACTAATGTCAACAGGAAGCGCCAAACAAGTACCATACACACACGCGCGCGATGGATCATGGCTCAGGTTTCTTTTTTAATCATGACAAACAGGAAGTAGAGCCGTGAGGATGAAAGTGGAGTCAGACTCGGGTTCAGCAGCTAAATGCAGCGGCTGTTTCAGAGCCGCGTCTGCAGTGTGAAATGCAGACACGAGTGAGGCGCAGCAGCATGTCCCACACTCCCTGTGACGGCAGGCTCTGCTGAGGCAGGTGGGCTGGAGGGTGGAGTTAAAATGGGGTTGTCTTCCTGATCTGACTGTAGGTGGTGTGTTTGAGGTCAGGGTCAGTCTAGTTACGCTTGCCGTCTCAGTGTAGCGCCTCCCTGTGGGCTGATGTGGAGCTGGGGCGGGTCGATGCCTTCGTTGTGCAGGTCCTCCTGCTTCTGTAAGCCGTGAAGCTTCAGCAGCAGCTCGCTGATGAACACCTGAGAACACAGCACACTGAGGGCTAACGTGTGACCGACTGCTCATTACACCCCGAAAAGACAAACCGGTCAACAACATGATGCTTTTTCCTCCAATCAGACCTCGGACCGTGTCTGAACTCTGCTCACAGCCTTTCAAAGATCAAATACTCGGACTACAGACGGCCTCGGGCTTCCTGTAAGCTGTTCAGACGGGCTCATTCTGACTATAATTGTCACAAACAGGCGAGGTGTGCGACTTTCAAACGAGTCAATCTCTTTATAATCGAGTTCTGGACGACAGGAAACCTGGATATTTGCTTCACTGCCACATCATTAGGAAATGTAATAATTTAAGCTTTGAGGATTTAATCCTGATTTCTGATCTGCAGCTGATTTTAAAGTTGCTCACCATGTTGCACCCCCACCTCTGAGAGCCAACCGGCAGAGCTGTGAGACCGTAGCTCCACTGGAAACTTCCTGAGGATCTGAAAACTAGTAGACACCTCCACAAGAGTGGAGACTGTCAGCATTTGCATGCATGTACTGTGGACTGATATGGGATTTGGATATCACCAATGAGTTCTGAAACTACTTTAGCTGGGGCGGCTGTATTTGTATTAGTATAATAATGCTTATTGATGATGTATTTCTGATTGTTATTTGACCTGCCCAAGCACTGCAGGAGGAAATTAGCTAGCAGCTGAAACTGGTCTCATGTATTTTTCTCTTTTGTTCGGGGTGTTTCGTACATGGACCCTGACAGTAAATTTAAACTAAATGAAGACTGGTTTGTGTGAAGCTTCAAAGATTTACAGGAATCTGGAAAAGACTCCAAAGCCATACTAAAGATTGTGTTGTGGAAGTTCTCCATTTAAATAAAGCCTGCAGACGAGCGGTAGCTAACATTCTTTAATCCAAACAGAAAGAACAGAAAAACCAGGCTTGGTGGAGCCTACATGACCGCGGGGCAGGTCAGCAGAGTCTCTCTGAGCCTAGCATAGCTCTCAGTTAAACACCTTCTCCAGGAACAAAAGGCAGTACACAGCTGTTTCACACCTTAAGGTTCACACTCCCTTGCTACCTCCCAGAGTCCTCGAAGAGACAAAAGACTCTTCCTGTGGAGTGGTCTGCTTCCCCCGACTTCCTTACTACACCCCCACCATTTGTCCTACTGTATGAGTGTGAGACTTGTTTAAATCCAGTGGCACCAAGGCATCATACAATAAAGTAATGTGATTAATACATAAGTAAAAGAAATTCCTATACAATCGTTAATAAGAAAAACTGTCAGCCAAAGAAATAAAGAAGGAGAACACCCTGCTCCATCCTGCTCCAGCTTCCTGTCTGTCTCTGCTGACTGACACGCCGACAGCACCCAGCCTCACTCTTTGATCTGACCCTCGCTGCCTCCTGTGACCTCCACGACGCCGTTCACACGCTCTTCCTTCAAGATTACCTCTGCTTCATTTTCTGCACCATGTTTGAACCAACTGTTTCGACTGAAGCTGATATGAGCGACGGAAAGCAGTTTGTGTGTCTTGTTTCCCCGCTTTGTTCCCATGTTCTCCTTGTGTTCAGCGTCATGTCTCCCAGCCCGTTGTGTCCTCTGTATGTGTTCCGTAGTTTGATCCGTGTCTCGTCTCCCATTGTCACTTCCCTGTTCACTTGTTTAGTCCGAATGTCTTACTCTGCCTATTTCCTGTTTTATTTTGACAGTCCCGTGTTCCATGTTCGGTGTGTTTAATTTTGCTTCCCCTGTGGAGTCATGTTCATCCGTCAGCTGGTTCCATCGTTACCTTTCTGTGTATCTACGCCCTCTGTCTCCCTCTGCTGGTCGTCCGATCATCTGCTAAGCTCCTCATGTCTCATATCTATTTCCTAGTGTTCCTGGTTTTCATGTATTTATTTTCCCAGTTTAGGTTTTTGCGATTAGTTTCTCTTTTTCGTGTGTGGTTCATGTTTTCGGCCATAATAAAAGACACGTTTTCTGTTCAGATCAGCACTGTTTCCACGTTTCGTGTGTCTGTCTTTGGGTCCACTACTGTCCACTCCGCAGACCATGACATGACAACATGAGCTGAAGCTCAGGAGGGCTCAGAGGGCTGATTGATCAATCATCACACAAGTATTTTTTATTATTTCTTTTTTTTCTTATTTTGTCTGCTGCCCGTCATGGCCCCCTTGTCAAACCCTGTTGCCATACCCCTTGACACCTTCCCCCATATCTCTGCTCAAAGTGCCAAAACCTCAGCCGGTGAGTGTTTGATTTCTATTTATTCATGTGGTGTTTCTGCTCCCTCCGCCCCCTTGCTCTTGAATAACTTTCAAAATATACTGTATATCTAAAACACAAAGCAGGCTGCCTGTGTACAGGAGCTGTCAGGAGGCTGTCATGCTAGTCTGCTCTGCCTGGCATACACACTGTCTTATGAATTCATGAGCTTGAAGTAGAAAAATATCTGTAAAACTGTGCGTGTAGCTGTCTGTGTGTACACATGTTTACCTTTGATTATACATTTGCATGTAGGTAGCACAGCTTTGATGACATGTTAAACACAACACTGCAAAAATGAAAATAGGCACCGATGAGAAATGATCTTTACAAGTCTGTGCAATTTTTAGTTGATATATATACATGCAGCCAGCATGGATTCATGTGCATGATGTGACTTTAACCACATAAAAAAAACCCCAATTCACCAGCCAGAGAAGATTCTTAAGTTTCTCAGCTTTTTCATGTAAAGGTTTTGGTCTAATCAGCCCTCACTCTGTGCTGATTTAACATCGGAGCCCATTTCTCCCTGTCCTTAATCAGGCTCTCATCATGTTTCCTGCACTCCATGAATGATTCACTGTCGGTCAGATCTGAGCACGTGGACAGCCTCTCAAGGACTTGTTTTCTGTCTAGAAGTTCTGTAACATCTTCCAGCCTTTTAAGATGAAACAAAATTATTCCAGGAGCTCGAGAGATGAAGGGGGCATATTATAATATCACAGAAGACTTCTCTCTGATAAACCTTCGCCATGGTGCTGCTCTGCAGGTCACTGACGGTTGAAGACGAAAGAGCCTGGGTAAAAGAAAGGGGAGAAAGAAAGAGGGAAAGAAAAACACCGGGGAAGAGGGACGGGGATAAAGGGCAAAAAACAAAAACCAACAAAATAAGCAGACAAAAAATCCATCTATCAATCACCTGGATCACCTGTTGAGAAAGAAAAAAGAGAAAACAAGCAGAAGAAAAAAAAGAGCAACATAATAAACATCATCGCGATGATCTATGTGAATATAACAGTAAATACTAAATATTAAACATTATTGTGCAGCACGTAAGATCGACAGCGCACAGTGTGCTTTGAGGTAGGAGCCAAAAAGGGTGTAGTTTGTGTGTGTGAGCACCCGTGTGTACACCTGTGAGCATGGACGCGCTTGTTTTTAAAAGGTTCCTTCATGTAATGATCTGCTAGAGGGTGTGGGGGGGCCACAGCCCCGTCCCCCAGGGCATGAAGCAGGTATGGAGGAGATCAAGACTCCAGACATCCAGAGGCCCTCAGAAGGAAGCAGAGGAGCCGAGTCATGTGTCGAGCTCAGAGTTTGAAATCAGCCATTTCCTCTGATTCTTTTATGTGCAGCCCATCAGCTAAGAGTGCGTGTGGTCATGTGATCATGTGCTGATGCAGAACTTGATTCTGCTTTCCTGCTGAGTGTCACTCTGCTGCAAACAGTGAACGCACCTGTTCAGCCAATCACATTAATGCCCTCTGATCTGATTTCAGGTCTCCTTCATCAGGCTGTGGGACAGGAGGTGTTCATGTTTCCATGGAAACAGCTGTAATGTGCAGCCGTCACCTTAGAGACCAACAGCAGCACTGAGCGCGCTCAGACACCAAATGATTGACTGTAATTCAAACTTTATTCTCCCGCTCTGTGCCGAAGATTCATCGTCATCAGTAAAACAAAACGAGTTTTATTCAAACCTTTGAGGTTTTCACCGTTCAGCAGAACTCTCTCTATGTGTGAGTGTGTGTGTCTGAGTGTGAGTGACGTCTGGGTGTGGGCGTGGCCTCGCTTGCCGCACCTGTCGTAGGTAAATGTAAGTGCGACAGAGCCAAGAACACGGAAGTGACCGTGTGGCCGGAGGCTCGCTGCGCTGTTTCCTGATTATTGGAGCTTTGTATTGATTGTTGATGATGACTGGGGGCGCGACCCTGATCCCGCTGAAGCTGCTCGCGCTCGGGCTCGTGCTGGCTTCGGGTCTGGCTATGGACTGCAGTTGGAACCAGTCCACCAACCCCAACCAGGTCCCGGATTTCGAGGCTGGCGGAGCGCGGCTGCTGAGCAATGTGATGGAGCTCGATCCCAAGAGTTGCCGGGCGATGTGCTGCGCGCTCCCGGACTGCGACCTGGCTGTGATCGGGTTTCCGGCGGACGGACCGACCCACTGCAAGCTGGTGGGCTGTGGGGACGGCCACGACGCCTGCGCACTTCGTCCCAGTAGCCAGTTTGAGGTTTACCGTAAGCTCGTGGCGGAAAAGGCCGACGGAGAGGCGCAGGAGGGCGGCCAGGAGGAGAACAACGTGCCGCAGGTGCAGCGCTGGGAGCCGCGGAGCAACGGGTCTAACAACAGTAAGAAGCTTTGATTATCGATTACTGATCGACAGGCAGAGCCGTAATGGAGCTGACAGATCAGGCTGAACATAACTGATCCTTTACCTAATCGATAGATGGCTCATTGATCAGCCTGCAGGGAGAAACCTGATCAGTTTAACTTGATTATTGGTCGTCATTATTATTATTATTATTATTATTAGTATTAGTATTAGTATTAGTAGTAGTATTATTATTGATTTCCTCCTTCCTCCTTCAGCTGAAGACTTTCAAAATATAAGAAACAAAAGAAGGCGGAGTCAGAGCTGACTCAGTAATGACCTCACTCACTGAAACCTTTGAGAATACTGAGCTCATACTTCCTGATCAATAACAGAGTTGGCGTGTGAATCTGTGAAAAGGGAGTCGCTGTGGGCGGCGCATTTAGTGCCTCATTGTTGTTGACCAATGCTGCCCATCCTGCTCTGCTGCATTGTTACCTGCACAGGTGAACTGCAGACACAAACACGTGACCTGTGGCCTCTTTGTGACTCTGTCACGGTGACGCTTCACGCTCTGGTTCATCAGAGACATATTCACACTAATGTCAACAGGAAGCGCCAAACATGGACTGAACCTGAGAGCGTGGACGCTGTCGTCATTATTATAATAATGATAAAAACAAGTGAAATTGATGTCACAGAGAAACTGACCTTTGACCTTTTTAGTCTAACGTGACGGATGAGGCTTTCAGCTGCTCAGTGATTACCTGAAACACAGAGAGCTTTATGAGCACAAGGTGAGTGAAGAAGAAACCCGCAGTGCATCATGGGAACCCCCGGCAGCCTCTCTCGGGTCGAGCACCTCTGAGAGTTAATGATCTGCTCTCATTTGTTTCCTTGTAAATGTGACACCATGCCCTACCTGGAATCCACCTGTGCAGGTATTTTACAGGCTGTTTGTTCTCCGAGAGGTTGGACCGGTCGGGCTGGTTCACCTGAGAGGAGGCGGAGCCCTCACCTGTTTGTCTGAAGGTGATTTAAACACCTGAGATTTTCATGAGGTTTGGGTTTTTGAGTCCATCTACTGTCCAGTTTATTTTGCTGGCACACCCATAATGCACCTGGTTTTCTGGATTAACTCATTGGTGTTACCTGATACGTCAACACTCCTTTCTTTGTATTTTGGTTGGAAGGTCAGCTGAAGCCATGGCAGCGCCTCCACCGTGGCTCACAGATGGCTGCAGACTCTCAGTGTGGGATCTCCTCATACATACTGATGTGGATCCATCGCTCCGTCAGACCTGCTCCTCTTCAGTCCAGTTCTCGTGTCATTTTCAGACCTCAGTCTTTCCTCATGTGGAATGACTTCCTGACAGCCGTCCTTCACTGAGACCTGTCTGATGAGGCTTCAGTGGACACTAGATGATCGTCATTAGTAGATGATACTTTGAGTGTTAGTTTTACACTTTTTAAGTTCTTACTGTGAGGAGGGCGTTTGACAAACATGTGACTCCAGAGTCTGAGCCTCGTCAGGGAAGGTATATTTACCAAACTAACAAGTGTTAAAACGGTCTCATTTTAGTTTCGTTTAGTTTCCACGGCCACCAACTTTGTTAGTGTTCTTTTTTTTCCAAACATCTAGTTCTTATTTTTATTTTAGTGAGCTATGATGACCTTGACAAAGAGCCTAAAGACAGTTTAAAACTGGTTCTTTGCTCAGGCGTCTGTTATGAGCAGAGACAAAACTGGCTCATCTTTGCATCAGAAGCCTGAGGTCAGAGGTCAACAAACAAACTCACTCCTTCAGGAAGCTGGAGAGCTGTTGCTCAAGAGCACTTTGAAAATTACAGGAAACTCACAGGGTTTGAACTCAGCCAATCAGAGAGCGCCGAAAGATTATCAGTGCTGTTATTGATGGTGTCTCCGTTGTCTCTCTCAGTTCGCTGTCGCTTGCCGATGAAGGTGGGCCCGTGCCGCGCTGCCTTCCCACGCTTCTTCTACAACGTGACGAGCGGGAACTGCAGCGGCTTCGTGTACGGCGGCTGCGAGGCCAACGGAAACCACTTTGAGTCTCAGGAGGAGTGTGAGGCCACCTGTTCCGGGGTCACAGGTAAACTTCCTGTTTATGTTTGTTTAAAGGGACAGTGCCTATTTAATGACACGGGGAATATAAATTCATCGTGACTGTGTGAGGATGAGGCGCGCAGGCGGGTTTCGCCTGCAGGTTGAGAAAAAACCGACACGTGAGCGTCATTAAAACACAGATCCACGGCACACGTTACAGATCGGATATGAAACCACTCATTTAAAGTCGCACAGACTAATGACGTGTTTGATAATCAGTAACCAACGTTTGACTGATAGAGCACACAGACTGTGAGGGTCATTATTAAACCGACTGTGGGGGGGGGGCTCTGGCTGTGACAGCTGTGGGGTCAAAGTTCACAGCACAAATCTTCGTCCTTTCTTAAATTTCCTTCATTAAAATCATTTTTGTCCTCCGTGTTTCTGAATCAAACATCAGCAGCTGAGCGGCTCGCATCTTCTCCCATCTGAGATGATTTGATTGGACAATCAGATCAGGTGACTTTTCCTGTCAGACACTCGATTTTCAGATTATTACGACACTGCTTAAAGGCACCATAATCACAGAGGACACACACAGTATCACAGGTGTGTTTACTCACGCAGTAAAAACATTAAAATCTGATCTAAAGAATGTAAAAGGGGCGGGACTAACAGCTGGTTTGTTTAAGGTGGTCTGGTGTTTGTACCTGAGTGAACCAGGACTGGATCAGTTTAATGTTTGTGTTCCAGGTAAACCAGAGAACACCTGGTTTACTTCAACCTGCTGGACGATCAGTGGAGTGTGTCCTCTCACCATCAGCTTTCCTTTAAAAGGACAGCTTTGGCTTACCTGTACTCAGCTGTAATCAGCTGATGAGTTTATAAAAGCAGCACTGTAAAACCACATGACAGCATTCATGCCCCCGATTGGTTGAGTGTTCAACTGGAAAGACGGGCATTCTTCATTTAGGTGCTGTACCTGGTTACACCTGTGGAGCACACCTGGTCAAAGTAAACTGTGTGTTTTTTTCCAGGCCCAGTTCTCCCTGATGAGTCCACTCCTGCTCCTCCTCCTGTTAAAGCTCCTCGGATGGCTCCAAATGTTCTGGTTGAATCTGATCCAGAATCTGCTGACTTTGACAAATCTGGTAACGCCACCCCGACTCACCAACCAATCGCTGATCAATAACACTGATCATTTATAACACCTGCAGTACTCCAGTACTACCAGCAGTCCCACTCAAGTTACCTTTGAAAAGTACTTTTTCTAGAGGAAGATGCAGTGCTGCCACCTGCAGGACAACCAGGTTTAAACAGTACTGCAGTATGGCTGTGAACAGGAAGTTTTTGTCACAGTTTTATGCAAAATTTAAAAAAAATTGCCTTTAAATTTAATTTTAGACAAAAAGTAAAACACAGGTATACAAGTAGACAGGTAGGAACAGGAAGTAAAACTCAGGTCCGAAAACAGGAAGTGACTAACTGCCTTTCCTTCTCCCACCTGCAGAGGTAACTGCCGAGGGGAATGGTATGATATCCTTTTACTCTTTCACAAACATGAAACTTTTACCTGCCTGTACATCTGCTCTCCATATAAGTGACACCTGTGTGGTGTTGTCCAATCAGAGTACTGCGAGGCAAAGCCTGAACCAGGTCCCTGCAGAGCATCGCTGAGGCACTGGTACTACAACCGAGAGACAGGAAACTGTGAGATGTTCATGTACGGAGGCTGCAGAGGAAACAAGAACAACTACCCAACCAAAGAGAGCTGCATGCAGACCTGCACAGGTGAGTGACACATGCACATCAGCTGAGGGTACCTGCACAGGTGAGAGATCCAAGATCCTCACCTGTCGGGCAGGTGGAAGAGCGTTCGCTGACGTGTTTGTCTGCTGCAGTGTCCGTCCTTCCATCCTCTAAGAAATCCGCAGATGAGGACTCCTCAGACAACAAGGGTAAGAAATGAAACGCACCCTTGCTGCAGCATGTCACCTGACTGTGGGTGGAGCTAGAGCACACATGATTAGGTTGATATGGGGACTGCTGCTGGCACGGCGCAGTTGCAATGTGGGTAATGTAGGCAGCAGCTGGAGGAGAGTGTGATTGCGCCTGTGTGTGTTACAGGGATGTGCACAGAGAAGCCGGACTCCGGGCCCTGCCGTGCCGCCTTCACCATGTTCTACTACGATCTAGACTCCGCCTCCTGCCGGCCCTTCATATATGGCGGTTGCCGTGGCAATAACAACCGGTATGGCAGCGAGGATGAGTGCATGAGTAGCTGCAGTGGAGGTAAAGAGACACCGCCTACATCCATCCTAAAGTGGCCCTTGTCACGGTGACCTCTGACCTCTGACCTCTGCTTCTCTTTCAGGTCGGCTTGACTTTCATGATAAAGTCCAAAACCACTGGACCGCAGGTGAGTGTGTGTGTCTGCCTGTGTGTGTGTCTGTGTGTCTGTGTGTGTGTGTCTGCCTGTGTGTGTGTGTCTGCCTGTGTGTGTGTGTATCTGCGTGTGTGTGTCAGTCTGTGTGTGTGTGTGTGTGTGTGTGTGTGTGTGTGTGTCAGTCTGCCTGTGTGTGTGTGTGTGTGTGTGTGTGTGTGTGTGTGTCTGCCTGTGTGTGTGTGCGTGTGTGTGTGTCTGGGCTCCGCAGCACAAATAAACACAACTCTGCAGAGAACCTTTCACAATAAAAGCTCTTGAGTTTCATCTTCATCTCCCGCAGCCTTCTTCCTCTTCGTCACGCTGACAGCCATCTCTGCCCTGCTGCTGGCCACACTCATCATCATCACGCTGAGACGGCACCGCCTCTCCCGCCGCCGGTCCTCCAGGTAATAGAACGCTGCCCGTCTAGACTCGGGTGGGGTTGTTCGGTGGGTGGCGTGGCAGACTTGACGTGCAGGAGCTGTTTCAGTGACGCTGCTTCTCTTCCTGTTTCCTGTCTCTCAGCGATAAGGAGGAGCTGCTTCCAGATGAGCAGGCGTCCGTAGACTCCCTCCCCCTCCCTGAGAGCCCCAAACTGGATCAGAAGGCTTGAGGGGGCGTGGCTGAAGGCGTCGCTGAGTGTGGGGGCGGGGCTCGTTGTGATGCTGCTGTCAGAGACGCTTGAAGGTCTCAGCTAAATAAAACATCCCCTTTCCTTCGTGTTGCAGCACAATTACACTGCGTCTGTTACTGAGTAATCAATCACTGTATCGATCTGCACTGATCAGAGCTTTAACTTCCTGATCTTAAAGGAGCAGTCCTAATTTAACCAAACACATTAGTGAGAAATTTGATGAAGAGCTTTAGTTTATGTTAGTTTTCTTTTTTTACATAATCAATCACTCTGTGTGAAGCTTTAGATTACCCTCATCCAGCAAAACATCTGAACCAATAATCAAAGTGAATCTCGAGTCGGGTCAGGTGATCTGTACCTCACAGCTGATAAAACTAAACAGTTTTCTAATTTGAACATGAAATTGATCAGAAATGTTGTAGAAGGCAATAATTACTGAAGTGACGGATCATAACTCAATATTGACGATTAACAGAACATCACCTCTGTGTAGTGACACACCTGACAGGTGCTGAGGAGTCACTTTAAAAAGAACATTTGGTGATGATGTGATCACAGCAGCAAGCAGCTGATTGGTTGAGCGTGGACCATCTGTGCTCTGGTGTGTACTAATCCCCTCACAGATGCTCCTCCCAGCTCACGCAGGTACCATCCAATGGAGCTGAATCTGATTCTCAGACTGCAAGTTCTGTCACTCAGGTGTGCATCGTGTGGGCGGAGTCAGTTTGAGCTTCTATGTGGAGGGAGTAGTACACAGCAGTGACTAAGTTTAATGAAGACTTTCAGCTTAAACTCCTGCTTTTGGCAGTTTTCAGACTCCATCCATGAAACTCGCCGATGGGTTTCTTTTTCTGCTGAGCAGCCCTTTAACCTCGTGCACCTGTGCCAGGTGTGTTACTCTGTGTAAACATAGATGTTTGTTGATCATGATCCGTGATGTCATTGATTCCATTGATCAGTAATAGTTTTTTTCAGCATTCCAGTTTTGTGTTAAAAATAAAATTGTTTCTCATGCTTAATAAATGGATGGGGGTCTTTGATCATCTCAGGGGCAGGTCTGTGGCGGTACTATTTTCTAACTAATTACAGCATATCCTTTCGCCCAGTGGTGGGCTCAGAGAAGAATGTGGTGCAGGTGTTTCTGGACCTGCAGCTCCTTCGTGGTTCACACCTGTAAGCATGTGTGTGATCAGCTCAGGGGTGTTTAATCAGAGCATTCAGTGCAGCGTCTCCTTCGGCTGGATGCTATAGGACTTTAGCTCGCTCAGATTATTGATCAGACCCTAACCTGAGGTCAAACTGAGCGCACTACGTGTCCCACAATGCACCTGGGGACTTGATGGCTCCCCCTGCTGGGGAAACTGCACTGGGCCTATTAAGGTGATTTTTTGTTTGTTTGTTTTAATACTGTTTTATCTTTATTAGCTGTAAACTGTGTGGGGTTTAAGAAAACTCATAATAAACTTTTATTTTACTCTAAAAATCTCTTTCACATTTTCTATTGATCCTCAATGTAATAAATAATCTGATTATTTCATTGATTGTGTGATTAATTGATAAGAGCTGATGAGGGACCTGCTCCAAGAAGTGGGTTGGACAAACATGGGGTGCGTCCCAAATGTACCTCCAACATCCATTCACCTCTTTTCCTGGAATTCTTTGGAAAATAAAGAGCTGTGCGCTGAAAATTTGAACTCTCCTTGATGGTGTGACATCGATGTCTGCCATGTTGAAACTGCAATGTGCAGAAGATGGACTACAATACGTGCATCTTACTTCACCACAACGTGTTCTGCTATTTCATGGATGTCATATAAACAGCCTGGGAAAATATCCTTCGTTACAAAGGCTGGAATTTGAGGAAGGAGGACAGTTGGTGTTGCTGCTAGACAGTTTGTTTTCAGGTGGGAGGTGTTATCAGGACAAGTTGCGTCCTTAAAGTCTTCATCGGTGTCACGCTGCGTGGCGAGCCCACTGATTGTTCCTCAGTTACACTGTTTTCATTAAGGAACAGTTCAGAGATCAAAATCTTGAGCTTGTTCAGTGTTCTTCATGCAGAAACAACTGAACAGGAAGTAGTTTTCATTCCAGCAGTGTGAGGCTCAGAGTCCAGCTGTGAGTGTAACAGCGATGATAGTGGAACTATAAATATATCAGCAGCTCATGGATTCAATAGAAAATGCAGTGATGATAAACATTTATCTGATCTGCTGCACTTTGGTTATTATATCCATGTTTTCATGCACAGTCAGCGTTTTCTCAAAGGACGGTCCGGTGTACCCTACTCAAAAGGAAGCAATAAAGGAAGCATTGAAGCTCCTTTCCTTGGTGTTTGGAGATTTGGAAGAGCTCTGATTGTTACCAGCATGCAGATACTTACGGGTCACGCCTCCCAGTGAGGAACCTTCCACAACAAAATGGACAATAGGAATGCACCCTTTATTCCCAAAAGCTGATTGGTTGGTTTGATCAGCTTCAAGTATCATCTTGAGAACGACATCATCACCCGAGCGCCGATACAAGGATTCGCCATGAAAACGGGAAAAGAGCAGCACCTCCATCTGAATCGAGAGGAGCAGGAGAGTCAGTCCGTTGCACAGATCAGCTGTGCTGGAGCCCTCAGACGCCTCCACCTGTAATCACTGGATCAGCTGACCATCACACAGGTGAGACACACCTGCGGTGTGTGTGTGTGTGTGTGCGTGCTATGCTTAGACGCTACCTGTGGACACCGTCCACCAAGACTTACACCTGGGCTCATCAGACGGAGCTCGTGACTAGAGATGGACCGATCCGATATTACGTATCGGTATCGTTCCGATACTGACCCAAATTACTGGCTCGGATATAGGCGAGAAATAAAAAATGTAATCCGATCCATTAAATATCAAAAAAGCACCTCACAAAACTTGCTACATGGCGTAACTCGGCTCATAACCGTAGCACGTCTCAGCAGTGTGATCACGTGATAGAGCGGCTGTGTGTATTGGTAGCCTCACTACCAAACCAGCATTTCATCTCCGAGGAAGTTTTCCCAGAGAGAAGTAAAGCAAGTGTGTAAGTTCATCTCTGAATGTTTGTAAAGCATTCCAGCGTTAAGCTTAACAGATATATGGAGCGACTGCCTCTCTCTCTCTCTCTCTCTCTCTCTCCTGCTGCTACTTCAATCATGAAACTGATCAATGATCAGCTGATCGGCTTTTCTGTCGCGAGTCCGTCTCTCTTCTTTGTTTTTGGCCCACTTTGCACCAGAAAGAGGAAACCAGCGGCTGAACAACAGCAGCACGTTTAAGCTTGATAAGCTGCTGTTAGAATTTATTTAATATTACTTTCTACACCAGGATCTTTTTCTACGCAGCTGACGGCTGGTAACTGTGCAGGGGCGGATCTAGCAAAGTTTAGCCAGGGGGGCCGATAGGGCATGAACAGGGAAAAGGGGGCACAAAGACATACTTTTCTTTCTTATTCTCATTTAAAATGTCGAGCTTTTAATAAATGATTATCTGACTCTTACACCCAAAGTTTTAATCTGATGTAAAATGTATAGAAGTCCATTACTGTATATAGTAACTATTAAGTCTAATATACCCTAGTAAGCTATAGTACTTTTTCCTTTGGGAAGATACCATCTGTGCAGTCTGCAGTTCTGTTGAAAAAAGATGTTGAATCTATTTAATTATTCTTGAAAAATAATTTATTTCTGTGCATTTTTTTTCCACACTGCATCAAATTAAATTTGATTACATCGATTAAGCATCATGAGGTGGAGGGTGGGGGGGGGGGGGTTCCCTATTTTTTTTTTGCTGGGAGTTTGCAACCCTATTAGTCAGGTTGCTTAATATTTCTGCTAAGTGCTCTTTAAAATACCAGAATAGGGAGGATGGTGCAGGTTTAAGTTTATTAGATTGATCAGTTTTGCTGAACTATGAAATATTTTGGGCACAGTGTATTTTTTACATACAGGTATAACAGAATAGCTTTAGTGTTGTTATTTATTTAAACTTGAGTATGAACTTATACAAAATGCAGCAAGATATTAAAAAAACGTTTTATTGATTAAAAAACACACTATATCGGATTCATATCAGTATCGGCAGATATCCAAATTTATGATATCGGTATCGGTATCGGACATAAAAAAGTGGTATCGTGCCATCTCTACTCGTGACAGTGCGCAGGTAACAGCTGTAAACAGAAAACTGGGGAAAGCCCAGCCGAGGCCCCAGTCCAAGATGGCGGCAGGTTGTTTGTATGGCGTTCTCTGATCCCACGCACTTCTTTGCATCATAACCTCCAGTCTTCTTCTGGCTAATCTCTCAGTCTAGATATGAATTTTGTTGAGGCTAAGATGTTACCCACATGGACCATAAAGCCATTGATCTGATCCTCAAACCCTCCTCTCGTGACCGCTCTCACACAGCGTCCTGGAAGTTTAAATAGAAATCACAAAGTTCATTAAAAGGAAAAACAGAAGAAAACTAATTTGGCAACAATTGGGAACTTTTTAAATTTGAATCTGGTGTTTTCTTAAAAGAATCTGCTGTGAAAAAGCAGAATGGTCTATTTGATTCACCTTTTATTGTTTATTTTATTTTATTTTCACTTGCTAAATACGGGACAGACTTGACTGGGGAAAAGAAAGAGAGAAAGAAAAACAGCGGGGAAGAGGGACTGGGCTAAAGGGCAAAAACCAAAAACCAAGAAAATAAGCAGACAAAAAATACATCCATCAATCACCTGGATCACCTGTTGAGAAAGAGAAAAGAGAAAACAAGCAGAAGAAAAAAAAAAAAAAAGCAACATAATAAACAACATCACCATGATATATGGGAATATAACAGTAAATACTAAATATATAGAGGGTGTGGGGGGCCACAGCCCCGTCCTCCAGGGCTTGAAGCAGGTATGGAGGAGATCCAGGCTCCAGACATCCAGAGGCCCCCAGAACACAAGAGACCAAGGAAGACCAACAGAGGGGCAGCCGCGCCACTATCCCAGAAAGAGCTGAGGAGAGTCCCAGATGAGGGGTCACTCAGCAGCCGCGGAGCAGAAGCCAGGGGGGGTTGCAGTGACGCGCCCGTGAGCTCCGCCGGCATCCAGCTGTGCCAGTGACCGAGCCCCAGGCCGAGAGGCCGAGGGCACCCCACCCCCGAAGTGGCCCGAGCGAGCCCCAGGCTCCAGGCCCCGACAAGCAGCCACCAGGAGTGAGCCGGTGTGTACCTGGACGCCCATCCCCGGACACAAAGAACCACCAACGCACCGATGTCTGAGGGCGTCTGCCACCGGCAGGGGGAGTGGTGGGGGGAGATAGGCCTCTTATTTATTTCCTAATACTGTGACACCTTCTATGGAAATTTGTGGAGCTCCAGTTTTTGTCAGACTTCCTTTTAAACTCTCTCAAGGTAGATCCCATCTCCAAATCGGATCAGGAATTATGTGACAGGCCACTTACCAGACTGCAATCTGTCAGCTCAAAAACAATAAATCTCCTGGAGCAGATGGACTCGTGGCTGAATCTTACAAGTCATTCTCTGATGAGCCAGCTCCCTTCTTATTGCAGCTTTATATAGAAAGTTTACAAAACCACCCCAGCGACTCTAACTTGGGGTATAACCCGTCTTGGTCACTGACGACTGGCGTCCTAATTGTTTAGTGAATAATGATCTCAAAATTCTAGTATTAATTAAAATCCGTTATTGATGAGACACAATCAGGTTTTATGAGAAACATATAAAAAATAACATAAGGCTCATTTTGGACATCCTGATAAATTTGGGTTTGGTAGAAACTTCATTGCTGATGTTTGAACTCTGTAAGCACTGCACTAAACTGTGGCTCAACTCTCAGCTTCAATATCTGCAGAGGACATCATCAAGGATGTCCCGTCTCCACATGTCTGCTTCTTCCTGTTTGTCGGCTCGGAGACTGTCACTACAATCTGGGCTCATCGGGGGTTTGAGTCCAGTCCTCGATGGCCTGAAACCTTTACAGGTGTTGCTGCAGCACACCTGAGTAACATCAGCAGGTCGTTAGCAACACCTGACTGCACGCTCAGCCCCGAACCCTGAACCCGAACCCCGATGATCGTCATGTTACTCGGGTGTGCTGCAGCAGGGAGGTTTCCTCGAGGAGTTTGTGACTTAACTGATGTTGACACAATCAGCAGACGATACAAGTTTGGAGCCAAATTTCATTTAGCTATTAAAACACTTCACGTCTCCTACAGAGCAGCAGGTCTCTGTCTTCACATCAATAAATGTGAGATTTGATTGTTCGGTATCGTTCTCACTAAAGACCAACAAAGACGAGGCTCGTTAAACTTCAGTTTCAGTCGGTGCTCATTGAGCTCGGTCTCTGAGAGGCTTCAGTACTCGTGCAGCGGGCATCTCCAGGTGAGCTGTAGAGCTGGGAATGGATCCTTCACTCTTCAGCTCAGAAGAATCAAAGAAATCTTCTGCAGTGAAAAAGCAAAGATAAGGCTGAAGATTTTTATAAAGAAATCTTCAATGATGAACTCTTATGAGAACGCTGCTCTGTCTTCCTTCCTCCTCTCTAAACAACACATTTATTATTCCTCAGCTTCCTACAAGCATGTGTGATGTCATCTTCCTCTTCATATCCTGTCTAAAACTGGAGCTTTTGTTTCTTTGTCTGTAATTCTGATGTTGTTGAAACTGTGATGAAGAGGTCAGAGCTCTGTTCCAGGAGGATCCTGTTTCTAAGCACACGCAGTCTTCTGTTGGAATCGCCTTTTATCCGGACCACATCAGGACAACAAGTTGTGAAACATTGTGTGCTGTATGTATTTCATGTAATCTGTGTGCGACTGAGGCAGCTGCTGCGCTTGGACTTTGTTCTTTTGTGGAATAAAGTTTTGTGTTTTTTAACTGGGAAGTACAAGCTTTTCGGAGCTGAACACCTGCCGTGTTGTGCCAAAAAGTGATTTCCAATGTTTCTGTGTGTTTTTTTTGTGAGTAATATTTTTACGTATGTTGGTAAATAGACTTTGGTGAACAGAGGGGTTATATATAAAATTTAAAAATTACATGTTTTTCAAGTATCTTTATAACTCTGTGTTATTGTACTTACATTATAACCAATCTGGTCCTTTTTGTCCACTTGAAATATGTTTACAGAACTGTTGTCATATTTGTTGCAATATCTGCTGTCCTCTTGGCCAGATTAAAAATGTGTTTTTTAACAGTAATGTCAAGGAGATTTATTTAACTGGAAAAATAAAGGATATATAAAAGTCACTGCCAAAAACTGATTGCCACGTCTACCTTGTGACAGGAATGTTGTTTGTGGCTCAAGATGGCTTGATGTCATTCATGAGGGAAACATTTGACATAAATTTCAGATATTATAGACCAACAAGTTATTTATAGCAGTTTAAATAGGAGCAATCAGTTTTGGGCATAACACCGGAACACCACGCATACACACTCATTCTGGGCCATTCATTCACGCAGTGTCAATAAAGATTCACCAAAACAGTCAGTTATGACGTCATCTTCGTGCGGCCTCCCGGAAGTGCGCGCTGGAGCCAGAATGGCGCAGAAGTGGAGCGGCGGCTGCAGCTCAGGTGTCGTTTGATGACAAATTCACCGAAAATCACCGGAAACCGGAGACCGGAGCGCGAGGTGGACGGGGATCCCGCGGAGGACACGCGCCGCCGTCGGGGAGGCACACACGCGCAGTGAGTGTCCGCTACGCTTTGCGAGCCCCGCGGCTAGCATGCTAACGTGTTGAGTCACGGGGGTCCAAGTCCGCGAGCAGCCTCGCCGCGAGCTTCGGAGCACCCCAGGCCCGCCTGCAGGAGCCCTCCCGGCGGCCACGCTGCCGCCCACCGCGGGCGGAGAAATTCAGAGGACCGCTAGCCTGTTAGCCTGTTAGCACTGCTCTTCCTATGTTAGCATGCTAACAGAGAAGCTAGCCGTCCGCTCAGGGGAGCCGGGGTCCACCTGACGTCATCAATGTGTTTGTCTTTGTTGTGGGAGTTTAATCACGTGGTTCGCCGCGTCGCTGTCGCCTGTGCTCCTCACCTGAGTTCACAGGTTGCTTAGTTATTCCGCCAGCAGGAGGGGCTGATCAGAGTGACGTCATCCGACGTAGCTGGACTCATCTCCACAAGGGGTGGGACAGAGGTCCAGGTAGCTCATGTGAGCATGCAGGTTATATAGCAATCAGAGGTTTGGTGGTTTGAGCCCTGGGTGCCAAAATGCCTTTGAGCAAGACACTGAACCCTGAGTTACTCTTTAGGTGTGTGTGTGCTTTGAAGTGCTTTGAGCACTCCAGTAGTTGTATCAGACCTGTCCATTTACAGACAGCTGTTAGTCAAAGAGGCTACGCCCCCAATAATGCAGGTTATTACCCAGGCATGTTTTCCACACCCTGTCAGGTGTTAAACATGGCAGTCTGTGGGACGGAGTCAGAGAGACTTTATTTATCCCCAAGGGACAATTAAGATACAGACAGAGGCCCAAATACAGTGGGCCTCTGTTGGGTGTCAGAGGGATCGCAGCAGAGGTTGCACACCTGCAGGCCAGGTGAGACTTGAGCAGCCTGAGCCTCTGTGTTTTCAGACAAAGATCTAGGAGGCGGGGCTTAAGATCCTATTTAGGCAATTTTAACACAGATTACAGGTTTTATTATTACCTATCAGCTGACATAGACTCTGTGGCCCAATCGGCTCTTCCACAAGCTGAATCACCATGGAAACAGATGCAGAACAGGTGATGTTTCCTCTGGTTTTTTACGTGCATGTTGTCAGTGTGCAGCTTCTTCCGGAAAGCAGTAAAAGATGCCCAGCAGCTAAGACTGCATGTGATGCAGAACTCCTGCTGAGTCACTCTGCAAACAGTGAACACATCTGTTCAACCAATCACATTAATTCCCTCTGATCTGATTTCACGTCTCCTTTATCAGGCTGTGGGACAGGAAGTGTTCGTGTTTCAATGGAAACAGTTGTAATGTGTAGCCGTCACCTTAGAGACAAAGAGCAGCACTGAGCGCGCTCAGACACCAAATCATTCACTGTAAATCAAATTTTATTCTCCCGCTCTGTGCCCAAGATTCTGCTGCTTCAGCTCTCAGATCATCATCATCATCATTGATCATGGCTTTGATTGGTGCAAGCAGCACTCACAGGGTCATTCTGTGAGGAGGAAGAGTCGCATGACATGCAGAATACCCCTGTTTCATGTGGGTGCACACTGAGCCTGAAGCAGAGAGCCCAGGTTATCAGCGAGAGTTAGCTCTGACTGAGGTTAGGTTTTGTTGATCTGGTTAACTCAAAGAAAGCCTGGATATGTTGCACCTCCTCCGTAGTCATGGCCCTCTTACAACAATTCACCTGAACAGGTGTTTGGCCCTCTGTTAGACAGGTCGAAGCTCTGTCTGGACCCAGCTGTGTGTGTTTGTGTGTGTGTCAGCAGGTGATGGCGGAGCGGCGAGGCGAGTGTTTGTGGAAGAAACACGTGGCGGAGCAACTCAAGCTTAGAGACCGAGAGCAGAGACAGGCCTTCGAGGAGATCATCCTGCAGTGTGAGACACACACTCTTTCTTTAACCCTCTGTACTCGGTAGAATTCCCTGGAATGTTCCAGTTTCCAGAGGTTCAGATAGAAATCTTAAAGCTATTTTAAAAACTGCTGTAAGGCAGCAGCTGTAAGTTGGTTTGAAGTTAAAGATCGCAAGTAGCTGAGCTATATATGAACATTTCTTCATCTTCCTCCTTAAGTCTGAACTGAAGTCAGAGCTCTAAGACAGCGGTCCCCAACCCCCGGGCCTCGGACCGGTACTGGTCCGTGAGTCGTTTGGTACCGGGCCGCGAGAGTTGAGGCTCAGGCGTGAAATGTCTGGTTTTCAGGGTTTTTATCGGTTTTCAGCGTTATTTTGTTATCGTTTTTATCGTTTACTCGGTTTTCCTGGGTCTTTTCACGTGTGTTATGAATAAATTTTCTTTTTTTCGGTACCGGTACTAGTTTTATTTTGTTGTATTTATCCGCGACACCTTAAAGGCCGGTCCATGGAAATATTGTCGGGCATAAACCGGTCCGTGGCACAAAAAAGGTTGGGGACCGCTGCTCTAAGACACACAAACCTGCATGAACACACTCAGTTATTCCCGATAGATTAGACCCACATGACTACGCCCTGCCAAACAACAGCAGGAGCTGATTAGAAGCTAGGCTTGAGTGTCCTAAAAATCACACTTCCACTCTGATGAAGAATGACTACGTTCTCAGTTCGACTCAGTTTGGTCACCAAGTGTCCAACAGCGTAAGCTCCACTGACAGCAGCTGACAGCAGTTAGCAGAGGCCGTCGGCAGCACAGAGCAGTGTGCCCACAGAAGCACTCAGCGACACATCGACTCATCGCAGTGAAGCCTTTCAGAGCTCTGCTTCGTAGGTTGCTGTGGTGACGCCCCCTTGACATTAACACGGTGCTGACTCCCATGTTGGATTTAAACATGGCTGCAGCTCACACACCTGTACAGCTGACTGGAGCTGTCGTGTCGGCGCTCAGGAGGACCTGACTAACCCTGAGTGCAGCTGACAGAAGGAAGCTCCACCCACACACTTGTCAGCCACCTACAGCGTAGCGTCCATGTTGTTTGAGTTGTCATAGTTGTTGATGTATTGATGGGTTTTCAGATAACCGTCTCCTGGAGAAGGCGGACCTGCAGGCTGTCCTATCGGAGCGTTACCAGGCCGACAAATATGACGTTCAGAGAGGCCACGAGTCCAGGTGAGTGTAAGGCGTGCTGGTGTGTGCTGTCACTCGTCGGCGTGTTGTCTAACGTGTCTCTGTCCCGTGGCAGTGCGGCGGACTCGAGTCGCAGCGACGCTCTGCAGCAGGAGATGGCTCAGATGAGGATTCGGCACCAGGAGGAGCTGACGGAGCTGCACAAGAAACGAGGCGAGGTGAGTGCTTGCCGGCATGCCGCCAAGCCTGAGGCGTGTGTGCGGGGAGGCGGGGTTAGGGGGACGTACAGGTGCAAGTTACTGAGCTGTGATAGTGCACACGGTAAGGGAAAACCTGGAGTGTTTCCTGTGTGACATGCTCAGTTTGCTCCTCAATAATCCGGCAACAGAGTGACTACTCGCAGCGCCGTGACATCGTTTTAAACAGACAGTGGATGGAGGGTTGTTTGCGTGTTTGCCGACGCGCTGTGGCCGCTCACGTGTTGGTGGTGAAACAAGGCTCTGCTTCACCCACACACCGCTGGCCCACCCAAGACTGACCGCCTCTTTGTGCCACGCCCACTGCTTAAACCGCCGCCAGATCTGTTTTCCTGAAGCTGCCTGAAACAGGCGAGGATGACAGGACGTCAGTCGCAGGGACGTGCTCGCAGTTCTGATCATGTGAGGGAATTCGCAACTAATCACATGATTCCTGACCATCACTAACAGGAAGTGATGTCACAGTGATAGTTGATACTTTCTGTCAGCTGACATCCTCTGACTCATGGAAACGCTGAGCTGCTGACATGTGACACACGAGGCTTTATAGCAGGAAGTGTGAATGTTTGACTTTCAGTTCTCCCTCCTGCTGCAGCTCATCACAGTGAGCGAGGGCTGGTGGAGGTGCAGTCGTGTGCTGGAGAGCTCCACCTCTGAATACTGAGTGCCGATGGCGATGATGTCACAGCTCCAAACGGAGCGTAAAGCTGTTTCTGGCTTAGTTTTTGACCTTTGACCTCTGGTTTGGTTTAATGGTGCCACCTTTGGGCTGTAGAACCACATTGCATCCAACAGGAGCCTGCGTGTGTGTTCATCAGTACCTACTTCGATTGACTGGTTTTCCATTACAATTTAGTACATCCTAATTTGCTGGTTGTTGTCATAACAATGCGTCCGAGCGAAATAATTAGTGTGCGTCACAAACGCTACAACAAAGGTCAATGGCGTTTCTCCAGACTCAGGGTAACACTCATCGAGTGACGCCACTGACCAGCGAATCGGTGACATGCAGTCTGATGACGTCACATTTTAGTACCTGCTCAGTTCACTTGGAACCCCGTTCGTACAGGTACTACAGAAGTATCTGGTACTATGAAGGTACCACGTCCTATGACCTAATGCAAAACCTTGAAAAGCAAAGACCAAGACAGACTTTTAATTAGACTCAATCAAGAACCCACCCACCACTTTAATCACACTCTAGATCTTGTTTTAACATATGGCATAGAAACTGAACATTTTAAAAACATAATTAAAAATCACACCCCTCCAGGTCTCGCTGTCGTTACCCACGTGAGCATTGAAGTCTCCCAGCAGGACAACAGAGTCTCCAGGTGGAGCAGCTTCCAGCACCCCACCCAGGGACTCTAAGAAGGCTGTGTACTCTGAACTGCCACTCGGCGCATAAGCGCAGATGACAGTCAGGACCCGTTCCCCGACCCTAAGGCGCAGGGAACAAACCCTCTCATCCACCGGGAAGAACCCCAACGTACCGGCAGCAAGCCGAGGGGATATTAGAATACCCACCCCAGCCCGCCACCTCTCACCAGGGGCAACTCCAGCCCCTCTCCAGGAGACTGGTTCCAGAGCCCAAGCCATGCGTAGAGGTGAGCCCGACTATATCTAGCCGTTACCTCTCAACCTCACGCACTAACTCAGGCTCCTTCCCCACCAGAGAGGTGACATTCCATGTCCCAATTGCCAGTCTTGGCAGCCGGGGGTTAGTCCGCCAGGGCCTCCGCTCCTGGCCACTGCCCGGCACACAATGCACCCGACCCCTAAGGCGCCTCCTGCGGGTGGTGGGCCTGCGGGAGGATGGGCCCATGTCCCCTTTTCGGGCTGTGCCCGGCTGGGCCCCATGCACTAAGGCCCGGCCACCAGACGCTCGCCCTCGGGCACCCTCCCCGGGCCTGGCTCCAGGACGAGGCCCCGGTAACCCTATCCCGGGCAGGGTAAACTGTTCCCTCGATGTTTTCTTCATAAGGATCTTCTGAATCGCTCTTTTTCTGGTCCCTCACCCAGGACCAATTTGCCATGGGAGACCCTACCAGGGGGCTTTTGCCCTGGTAGGGTCTCCCATGGTCTGGGACACACAAACCCCTCCACCACGATAAGGTAGCGATTCACGGAGAGAATTGTATTGTTGTATTTAATTAATTCGTTTTGGCACACTTGACTCCTTCAGGTCTCACCATGAAATCATTTGATCTGTCACCCATCAAACCCAGGGGGCGGGGTTAACGCTGATCGAGTCAAAACCGTTGCTTTGGCCTGGTGGCCATTGTTTTTGAAGGCGTTTCTGCACACCAACAACCGGCATGTTGAAACTAACAGAACTGAACTTTTTGAAAAATCCTGTTTGTGTGTCACCAAATACTGTTTTAATATTTTTTAGCCGAGAATGTAGCGGTTTAATCCTCAGATATCTGGTCGGTTTGTCAAGATACAGCCTCTTTGCAAAAGTGCTTCGATGATTTCGGAGATGTCTGCCCAGCCCAGCTGTTATTACCACCGACAAAGCGTAGGCCCCGGTACACAGCTGCCATAACCCCTGCAGTACACTGACTTCATTTACTGAGGTTATATTTATCGGGTTTTTATTTCCTGATGTTCGTATGTGTCCTACGTGTTTCAGTCGCCAATTCTGAATTATAACTAACATTAAAAACATATTTAAGGAGGAGAGAGAGCAAATAAATCCGATTAACAGCTGATCTGTGTTTTTGTTCAGTAATCAGCGTGACCTGCGTATAAACGCATAAACTTTATTAAAAGAGATAACGTTGGTGTTTCCGTCATGTGGTAACTGTTAGGTTTAACTGTACAAAGGTTGTTCGACACTATGAAACACATACAGACTTCATGATGTTTGCCTCATATTTTTATTGTGAATATTAATCATGAGGGTAAACGGCCCTGTACACCACGGAGCGAGGTCAGCATCTCCACGATATCTTCAGCTCTCTGAGTTAACAGTTTCACAGCTGGGTCACATGAAAGTGTCGGCAGCATCAAACTAATCTAACGGTCATCTACGAATAATTCACAGGTCATATCAATATTATTTTACAGAAAATCATCCTTATTACGGCCAACTATTCCAGAGATGTGAAAATCTACAGCATAAAGAACACACAAATATAGCAACGCAACACTGTGACAGAGATGAACGCGTCAGTTTGTTACAGATCAAAGTGGAATGAAAGTGATTGGTTGAACAGGTGTTCGTGATCTGTGTTATCTGTGTTTTCATCAGCGTAAGAGACTCAGCAGCAGATTAGAATAACATTTGTACATTTATTAAATCACCAAATTAATACATGAAATGATCAAACCTGCTCCGACAGTTCAGAATCAGAATACTTTATTGATCCGTAGAGGAATTTGTTGGTTACAGTTAGGGCTGCACGATTTTGCATAAAATAAGAATCACGATTTTTGTGCTTAGAATTGAGATCATGATTCTCTCACGATTTTCTTTTCCAATATAAACATTTATTGCACTTATTAACTGCACATCAACTTCGTAACAGTTGAGACTGAACATAAAAACAGTAAATGAACATAAAAATAAATGTCTCACATTTTGTCGTTGCTGCGTGTATAGAGCAGGTAGTGCAACATTTGAAAAATAGTTGCAGGACGGCACTGTGTAGCGTTTGTTTAGGGTGTTGATCATTTTCCTAAATCCCTCGTTTTGCACAGTGTTGATGGGAGCCATATCTTTGGTCAGGTGATAAGCGATAGCCTCCGTAATTTCTTTGTGCCTGCGGGAGTTCGGCGGGTATAGGGAAACGCTGTATAAGGTTCCCGTCATTGATGTTTGGGTGGTTGACTGGGATTTTCTCCTGTCACTTTCTTGGCCTTTACAGCTTCGTCATCTCTCACGTGCTCTCCGTTGTTTTTCCCTACCAGCTGACTTGTGTATCACATGGTATAAGCCTCCGCCCTTGTCATTTGTTTTGCAGGAGGAGTGAGCGCTTGTTTTCATGCAGATTATGTCCCGGATCAAAATGTCAATCGTCATCTTTTTTTTCTTTTTTTTTTTAATCGTTGTCATTTGGAAATGAGATCGCACATAAGTATGAATTGAGATTGCGATTTTTCTAACAATTAATTGTGCAGCCCTAGTTACAGTGCTCCAGTACAAACAGTAACAAAGACAGACAATACACGAAGTAAGAAATGGCACAATATATACAATATATACATACAGTGGCTTGCTAAAGTATTCGGCCCCCTTGAACTTTCCCACATTTTGTCACATTACAGCCACAAACATGAATCAGTTTCATTGGAATTCCAGGTGAAAGACCAACACAAAGTGGTGCACACGTGAGAAGTGGAACGAAAATCACACATGATTCCAAACATTTGTTACAAATAAATAACTGCAAAGTGGGGTGTGTGTAATTATTCAGCCCCCTTTGGTCTGAGTGCAGTCAGTTGCCCATAGACGTTGCCTGATGAGTGCTAATGACTAGAGTGCACCTGTGTGTAATCTAATGTCAGTACAAATACAGCTGCTCTGTGACGCCTCAGAGGTTGTCTAAGAGAATATTGGGAGCAACAACAGCATGAAGTCCAAAGAACACACCAGACAGGTCAGGGATAAAGTTATTGAGAAATTTAAAGCAGGTTTAGGCTACAAAAAGATTTCCCAAGCCTTGAACATCCCACGGAGCACTGTTCAAGCCATCATTCAGAAATGGAAGGAGTACGGCACAACTGTAAACCTACCAAGACAAGGCCGTCCACCTAAACTCACAGGCCGAACAAGGAGAGCGCTGATCAGAAATGCAGCCAAGAGGCCCATGGTGACTCTGGACGAGCTGCAGAGATCTACAGCTCAGGTGGGGGAATCTGTCCATAGGACAACTATTAGTCGTGCACTGCACAAAGTTGGCCTTTATGGAAGAGTGGCAAGAAGAAAGCCATTGTTAACAGAAAACCATAAGAAGTCCCGTTTGCAGTTTGCCACAAGCCATGTGGGGACACAGCAAACATGTGGAAGAAGCTGCTCTGGTCAGATGAGACCAAAATGCAAAACGCTATGTGTGGCAGAAAACTAAGACTGCACATCACTCTGAACACACCATCCCCACTGTCAAACATGGTGGTGGCAGCATCATGCTCTGGGGGGGCTTCTCTGCAGCAGGGACAGGGAAGCTGGTCAGAGTTGATGGGAAGATGGATGGAGCCAAATACAGGGCAGTCTTGGAAGAAAACCTCTTGGAGTCTGCAAAAGACTTGAGACTGGGGCGGAGGTTCACCTTCCAGCAGGACAACGACCCTAAACATAAAGCCAGGGCAACAATGGGATGGTTTACAACAAAACATATCCATGTGTTAGAACGGCCCAGTCAAAGTCCAGATCTAAATCCAATCCAGAATCTGTGGCAAGGTCTGAAAACTGCTGTTCACAAACGCTGCCCATCTAATCTGACTGAGCTGGAGCTGTTTCAAAGAAGAATGAGCAAAGATTTCAGTCTGTGGATGTGCAAAGCTGGTAGAGACAGACCCTAAAAGACTGGCAGCTGGAACTGCAGCAAAAGGTGGAACAATGGAGTCGGTGCAGAAAATTATGTAGTCCGTGATACGCTCAGTAAGCCCATTGATGTCCTCAGCGTGAGGCTCACAGAGTGTTTCCCAGTCGGTCACCTCGAAACAGCCCTGTAGTTCCACTAAGGCCTCCTCTGACCACCTCCTAATGCTTCACAGGTTCCCTCCTCACAATTGGCACATAGCAGGGGGTGACGTAAATCTGGTTGTGATCTGGGGAGGAAGGAAGAGCTGTATGCGTCCTTGACATTAGCATACAGTAGGTCTAAGATTCTCTCCCCCCTCGTGGGACAGTCCACATATTCTCTGAATGTTGGTAGTATACTGTCCAGTGTGACAGGGTTGAAGTCACCTGAGATCACAATAAAGGCACTCGGCTGCTGAGTCTGTAACCGGGCTATGGCCGAGTGGATAGTGTGGCATGCAGTGGTGGGCAGAGGGAGGGACGTAAATAGCCACCAAGATGACGTGAGTAAATTCCCTGGGCAAATAATACGGCCTGAGTCCGACAGCACACAGTTTAATGTCCGGGCAGCAAATTCTTTCTTTGATTGTTATGTTGGCAGGGTTACACCACCGGTTGATAACAAAAACAGCAAGCCCACCTCCTTTCTGCTCACCACTAGTGATGCTGTCCCTGTCCGCCCGAACAGTGTGGAAGCCTTCCACGGATGCGTTATCGTTGGGAATGTCCTGGTGCATCCATGATTTGGGAAAACATATCAGGCTGCACTCCTGGTATTCCCTCTGACTCCGTACCAGCGCTGAGAGCTCATCGATTTTATTTGATATCGGCAGACACGGTTTGTACCTCCTCCTCGCTTCGAGCCACCGCTGTCTCACCGTCTCCTTCCTTCTTCTTTTCTGTCCTCGACCTCTGCATCCCCGATGTGTGTTTCTCCAGATTTCAGCTGGTACGTCTGCGGGTCTGACCGGCATCAGGGCGATCAGCTCATGTCTGGAGTAAACAGTCCGTGCAGTATGTTGGAGATGTGCCGCGGTCCCGTTCCTCGATAAAAGTAATAGTTCCGCGGCCACCAGCAGAACAAAGAACTCTCTCAATCCACATGATTGAGGAAACGATAATAAATGGATGAAAGTACAAGTAAGGAAAAAAAGAGTAAGTAAGAAAAAGCTAAACTAACGAGAAAAAGCAGGAGGAAGTGTAACAGGCTGCATGCTGGTTGGCGCATGCGCACTACAGTTTGAGTTTGTGTTCCCTCAGCTGCAGACTCGCTGCTGTTTAAATGTTTGAGAGGAAGATTAGATAGAAACAAACGTCAAACAGACTCAGTCTGCCTTCACATTTGATATGAGGCCAGGACGTACAGTGGCTGTGTCCTGTTTTAAGATCATATAGCTAAAATTGTTGTCTGACCTGCGTCGTTCCAGCCGCTCAGAGTCCGTGGTTACCATGGTTACTGCATAAGCAGCTGTAACGTAAACAGCTGGCACAGCGGAAACTTACCAGCGACATGAGTGTTTATGTTTGTCATTGCAAAAGAACCGTCTGAATGGTTAACTGAAGTTAACTTGGTATCTCAGATAACTGTAAACATAACATGACTGAAACATAAAAAAACACAAATCAACCTCATTTATTTTAGTTTAGTAAACAGATTCTCTCAGCTGTAAATAAAACAGCGAAGTAAACGTGACCCAACAGACAGAACCTGAGTGAATGAAGTCCAGCGTTTAACACTGAGAGCTAAACCTCAGGTGAGGTTTCAAAGCTGTGTGCCGGTGACATTCGCCTATAAAGTGCTCTGTAGGGAAACGAGCTCCAGCAGCTCTGCGCTCGGGAAAAACTATATTTACTTATCTTGTGCAGAATTATGTGCCGACATTGCGTTATATCGAGCACCGGCTGCCCAGTTAAACTGTGACTATCACCAGGTAACATGAGCTGTGTCCCAAAACCTAGGCTGCATCCTTCGGAGGACCCGGCCTTCGTGGTCTACGGGGGCCGGGTCCTTCAAAGACCGAGAAGACCGGAAGTGCGAGGCTGTGAAATGTGACGGTCTAGCCTTCAGATCTGCGTCACCGCTGTGTGGGTGGAGTTTAATGAACTCGGCCGTCTGCTCCTTGCCATCTAAAATATAACAGGACACTGGCGTAAACTCTCGACCGTCTCACACTTCTGTTTAATCAGTTTTCTCTTTGACGTTTATTCAGCTGTGTGAAAACCACCCGATGGATTAATAAAGTTTTATCTAATCTAATAACTTTGATCTCAGCCAAACCGATTTACTCATGAACAAATAAAACATTAAAAACAGCCAAACAATAACATTTTTAGGTTGTCTAAGTGACGTATATATCACGTTTAACCTGAGTAGCGAAAGACGGCGGTGATGTGAAAATGATGTGCCGGGAGTTGTGCCGTTCTCGGCAGCTCCAGTGACCCTCGAGCTCCCATCTAGCTATCGAGCTGGTGGGTAACAGACGTGTCCGAAAACGTCGAAGCACAACCGAGCAGATATTTGAAGTTTACACAGCTACATTCTCGCCTGAAAATATGTTAAAACTTTATTTTGTGACCCAGAAAGATTAATAAGAGTAATATTAGAACTAACTAGCTGCCACCATTGTTGGAAACTGGAATTGGCTGGGCCGCGCTATGAATTCTGGGATATGTTGGGCCACAAAGGATGCAGCCTACATTTTGGGACACAGCTATGGTGTTTCTTGAAATGGCGGCAGGTGTTAAACAGCTGGCAGGTGAGCAGGTAAACTAAGGGCCTGTTGAGCTGATCGCGGATGTCGTGAGAAAAATGTCCGCTCGTTCTTTATGCTACAGAAGCACAGAGACACAAGAGCAGGCGGAAAGAGACGATCGTTCGGTGAAAATGAGAATCTGCAAATGCAACATGTGGAACACGGAGAGTGGAATATGTAAACAAACCGGTTAACGTAAAAAAAGAAAAACAGTTAAGATGAAACACCGGGCTGTGAGCTCGGTGCTCTCTGTCAGCTGACTGTTAGCGCAGCGAGTGACATCTCTGACAACATCTGAGCACAAACATGTTCTATGTTGACAACCTGACCAGACGTGAAGATTACGCCACGACATTCGCGGCTAAAACACTATTAAAAGTGTAGCTGGTGACAGAAAAACGGGATGTTTTAAAACTTTACAGCACCACCATTGCTGCCTGTGATTTGAAATGCATTCTGGGATACCTGGCTGCCCCAAGTCCACACATCCAATCGATTATCTAGGATCGACCTGTCTTGACTTACTTTGCACGGCAACCAATTAGATGTTAGAGAAGCTGCAGTGGCAGTGTTAACCCCGCCCCCTTAGTTTGATGGGTGAGGCTGACAGATAAAATAAATTCATGGTGATAGCTGAAGGGGACAAAAGTGCCAAAATGAATTAAATAAATAATTCATTAAATAATGAATTAAACATGTCATAAATATTTATTTAATTAATGATTGCAACATTTAATTAATTATTTAATGGTGTATTTAATTAATTCATTATGTCAGTCCTGGCGTTCCACACACAGCAGTGGAGAGTAGACTTTATCACAGTAGACGTCTTTCTGAAAGCGCTGTGACTAAGTTTAAGAATATAATCCACCCACTGTTATCATCTTCACTGCCCTGTACCAACACAGAGCAGCTACCTGAACGCTGCTCCAACAGAGCTCGATCATCTTGTTAATAATTTCACCTCCTCACTACGTACGACTCTGGATACTGTAGCTCCTGTGAAAACTAAGGCCTCAAATCAGAAGTACCTGACTCCGTGGTATAATTCTCAAACACGTATATGTACACAAAGATGGCCCCGCCCCTCCCTGAGCCTGGTTCTGCCGGAGGTTTCTTCCTGTTAAAACTGAGTTTTTCCTTCCCACTGTCGCCAAAGTGCTTGCTCATAGGGGGTCATATGATTGTTGGGCTTTTCTCTATATGTACTATTGTAGGGTCTACCTGACAATGTGAAGCGCCCTGAGGCGACTGTTTTTTTTATACAGCGTCACAACAACAAAGACTGAATTGAATTGAAAACTGTGCCGAGTCGATCTGAGTAGGTACAAAAGGGTCTTTGTGTTTGTGTGTATGTTGTTTCCTCTGACTTGGTCATGTGACAGTCCTGTAAACAGCTGATTGGTTATTTTCCTGTTTTTGTCATCAGCTGGCCCAGAGCGTGATCGAACTGAACAACCAGATCCAACAGAAGGACCGAGAGATCCAGAACAACGAGGCCAAGTCAGACACACACACATGCACAGTAACACACACACACACACACACACACGCAGTAACACAGACCCTGCCTTTGTGCTGCCCCCTGCAGGATGCTTGAGTACCAGCAGCAGATCTCCAGCCTGGAGGGCGACTGCCGTGAGCTCAGGAGCTGCTTGCAGGTAGGACCGCCTCACGTGGCTCACCTGTGCGGTTGAGGTGGTGTAGCTGTGACGGACAGGTGGAGTCACTCCCTCCCACCTGTGACCAGTTCTATTATACTGACCAATAACTATTGTCATCGTTTTCATCTGTAAACCGAGTAAGATGATGAAGGTCAGTGATGAGCAGTAAAAGGTCTGATTACCCACAATCCCCTCCTGCTGCCCTTTGGCTCCCAGCAGCCCTGCTTTCTGCTCCCATCATGCTCCAGTGATGCAGCGGTGGTACCGGCAGCTGCTGACACACAGGATGCGACATCACACCGGGGCCTGTACAGAGCTCCTACAGCCTCTCTGTGATGATGTCATCCAACAGAATCTATCAGCACGGAGCGTCGGGCTGAGGAGGAGGAGCAGGGAGCTGATCTCAAGTTTTCAAGCTGAGACCTTCGTTGCCCAGAACGTGCGAGCGTCACCCCTCAGAGCAGTGAGGTTAACGTAACTTCATGTTTCACAGGACCTGGAGAGGGCGAACCAGACGCTGAAGGACGAGTACGACGCCCTGCAGATCACCTTCTCCGCCCTGGAGGAGAAGCTGAGGAAGACCACCGAGGACAACCAGGAGCTGGTGTCGCGCTGGATGGCCGAGAAGGCTCAGGAGGCCAACCGGCTCAACGCCGAGAACGAGAAGGACAGCAGGTAGGCAGGGTGGCTGGAGGCGGGAGGAGGTCTGCTGCTGCGACTTCAGGTCATTTTCATCTGTGTGTGTGTGTTTCAGACGGCGGCAGGCCAAACTGCAGAAGGAGCTCGCTGACGCTGCCAAGGAACCGCTGCCCATTGAGGCGTGCGTGTCTGAGTTTGTATCAGATGAGATGTCCCAGAGAAATTCCCATGGTTACAGCAGACGGAATAAATAAAGGAACAACAGTGACACAGGAATTCCTCTCACGCCTGCTCACGTTGCTCTGCTTCTCCGCAGGGACGACGACATTGAGGTGCTGACTGAGGACGCCGGGAAGGCGGGGGGAGAGACGTCGCCGAGCCGGCCGCTTAGCAGGACTCCCAGGTGAGGCCGCACGTGCCCGCTGACCTTTGACCTCTACGGAGGTTCAGCATGTGTGTGACGATGTGTCTCTGCCCGCAGTAAGAAGATCTCCCAGCAGCCTCCAGGGGGGCTGCTTGACTCCATCTCCCTCATGTTTGGGTATGTGTGTGTTATTGTCATTGTATCTTTATTTCAGACATACACAGAAAAAACAATATATACAAGTACACATACTTGCATTTACGTGTACAAATAGGAATATATATGTAAATACACACACGCATGTGCTCAGACAAAACAAAGAAAGAAAATAAATAAAAAAACAGTCTAAATGACATGAAATGACAATTATTAAGTCTGAAATGGAGTCGGAAGAAGTATAACATAGTTATTAGTCCCTACCCCAGTGTTGAACCTCACTGTTAGCCCTGATTCCCGTCATCACTTACCCCACACACTAAACAAGGGATGAAGGACATGTGTTAACATAGCTGCAGTGATAGATACAGTTTAATTAAAGTATAATGGCTGATCAACTTCCTCAGTTTCATATTCTTCCAAAAACACTTTTCGAAACATCTTTATAAACCGACTAAGGCTTGAACATTGCTGTAGGTCCACAGGAAAACTGTTCCACAGTTTTACCCCACAAACGGTAACACAAAAGGTTTTAACCTTTGTCTTCAGGTTTAATTTTCCCTTCAATTCATAGTCCCCTTCTCTGTCAAAAACATCCTCTGTTCATTTCCTGGTAACATATTGTGTCTGGCTTTGCACATAATTTTTGCAGTTTTATATTTACAAGATCCATAAACTTCAGAATCTTTAATTTCAAGAACATGATGTTAGTGTGCTCTCTAAATCCTGCTTCAGTAATCATCCTGATTGCTTTTTCTTTTTACATAAAGGTTGAAGTGAAGTTTTGTGTGTATTTCCCCAGATTTCCACACAGTATTCCAAATATGGCAGTGTAAGTGAACAGTAAAGGCAAAAAATGTTTAGCTTTACTCAGAACAGAGATGCTTCTGGACAGTTCAGCTTTATGTGAGGTTTCTAGCACATTTTGTTGTCTATTATCACTCCCAGAAATTCTGTATGAGAAACTTATTTCAACATTATTTATCAACAGTTTTGCTCCAGCATCTTTTTTACAATTTCCAAATAACATAAATGTAGTTTTATTCAAATTTAGTGAAAACTTGTTTCTGTCAAACCGTTTTCAGTTTAATCATTTCTCGTGTGACAATTTCCAAAAGCTGCTGTGAGTTCTCTCCAGCACAAAAAATATTTGTATCATCTGCAAATGAAATAAACTGTAATATATCAGATGGTTTACATACATCATTGATGCACAGGTCCCAATACTGACCCCTGTGGAACTCCACAATGTCCAGGCACTCTGATATTCACCAAGCTTCACAAATTGTTGCCTGTCTCTCAAATAACTCCTGACCCACTCTAGCACCACTCCTCTAATGCCGTAGTGCTCCAGTTCATCAAGTAATATTTCATGATTGATTGTGTCAAAAGCTTCTTGTAGGTCAATGAAAACTCCAACTGTGTCTTTGATCTGTTTTATTAGTGATCTTTTCAATAAGAACCATTAATGCCATGTTGATCTGTTTGGTCTGAAACCATACTGACTGTCCATTATTATCTTATGTGTGTGTGTGTGTGTGTGTGTGTGTGTGTGGCCGCATGTGTGTGGGCACACACGCACACACACACACACACTCCAGGTGACCGTCGTTGTCACTTGTCGTGTGTGTGCGCGCGCTGGCTCGGGGCTCCTCTGTATTGGAGCGTCTAGCTTGCACACGGCGCCTCCAGGTGACCGTCGTTGTCACTTGTCGATAAATGAAAGGTGACCGTTTATTCGTCCTCAGCAGGCGTCGGAGCGCCAACTCTTTCAGCACTTCACCGGAGAGCAGCGAGGCCCCGTCGGGCGTCTGCGCTGAGGTCCGCGTGCCAACCACGGCGCTGCACGTCTTCGTAAGTACCGTCACTCTTTGTCATCGTCGGGATGACTTGCACGGCCGTCTCTCAGTCTGCGCTCTCTCTCTCTCTCTCTCTCTGAGCGTTCAGGAAGCCCACGACGGCGAGGTGAATGCTGTGAGGTTCAGCCCTGGCTCCCGTCTCCTAGCAACAGGAGGGATGGACCGCAGGGTGAAGCTGTGGGAGGTGGTGGCAGGTGAGTGGAGGCGGGGTTTAAACAGGAAGTCGTTTTGCTTGCACAAGGATGCTTGATTGAATAACCCTGGAGCTGCAGCAGGTCACGTGACTAAATCACTTCCTGTGATTGCGTTCAGGTCACTGCGAGCCCAAAGGAGCTCTGACTGGCAGCAACGCGGGAATCACCAGCATCGAGTTCGACAGTGCTGTGAGTGTCCACGCGGCGGAAGGATACGGCAGCGTTACTTCCTGTTCAGACTGACCTGCTTTCCTGTGTTTCAGGGCTCCTACCTGCTCGCCGCCTCCAACGACTTCGCCAGCCGGATTTGGACCGTGGATGACTACAGACTGAGGGTGAGCGCGTCCAGCTGTCACACAGCTGCGTCACACACGCTCGCCGTAAATCCAACCGTGTCAGCAGATTAGTCAGCTGAGCTGTTTGAGTAACCTTGGCTACGGCGGCTGCAGTAGGACGAACAGCCCGGACGGAGCAGAAAGGTTCCACGTCGCCTGCACCTCAGAGCAGCCGCCGCCGTGTTTCTGCACCTGCTTGTGTTTGAAACACATTTTTCTGCAGTTTATTTAACAGATTTTTTCACAAAATCAGGAAAATATTTCTAAGTAAGCGCTGCCCCCTGGTGGTCAGCTGCTCCTGTCTGCGTGCGCTGAGCTAAACCACGCGCTATTGTCCGACAACTGAGCCCAGCAGGAAGTGGCGGCTCAGTTTCCTGGTCAGTGATGTCATGTAAAAGGTCTGAAGCTCAGCTCTTCCCCCTCGCGGCCGCCATTTTGGCTCCCAGCAGCCCGGCTCTCTGCTGCCATCGTGCTCTAGTGGTGCAGCGATGGTCTCGGCAGCTGCTGACACACAGGATGTGACATCACTGCGAGGTCTGTACAGAGCTCCTACAGCTTCTCTGTGATGATGTCATCCAACAAAACCAATCAGCATGGAGCATCAGGCCGAGGGGTGGGGTCTGAGTGGTGATCTCACACCTGTTCTGAGGCCAGAAAACTGTTGTCCATCTAATGTCACCTGTCTGAATCAGGTGATGTCCCCACGGTGACATGGTCAGCTGCATGTCGCCGGGGTTCCTCGTACTGACAGGAAGTGGCAGACGTCACCTGCCGATGACCTGTGTGTGTGTTTACCTGCGCTTACCTGTGTCTTTCTGTCCGTCCGGCAGCACACGCTGACGGGTCACAGTGGGAAAGTCCTCTCCGCTCGCTTCCTGTTGGACAACGCTCGCATCGTCTCTGGGAGCTACGACCGCACACTCAAACTGTGGGACCTTCGCAGCAAAGTCTGTACGTGAGTGCACGCTCGCTCGGTCTCAGTGAGTCCTCACCTGAGCTAACTGTCGCTCACCTGTGCAGGTATGAAGACGGTGTTCGCGGGCTCCAGCTGCAACGACATCGTGTGCACCGAGCAGTGCGTCATGAGCGGACATTTTGACAAGAAGGTTCGCTTCTGGGACATCAGGTGAGCGGCGCACGAACGCTGTCATCACTCAGCATCTCTGCCATCACTGTGTCACGGTGATGACACGCTCGGTCTGCGTGCGCGTGTGTGTGTGAGATCAGAGCGGAGAGCATCGTGCGGGAGCTGGAGCTGTTCGGCAGAGTGACGTCTCTGGATCTGAACCACGATCGCACTGAGCTGCTCACCTGCTCCAGAGACGACCTGGTGAAGATCGTCGACCTGCGCACCAACGCCGTGAAGCAGACGCTCAGGTGAGGCGGGCCCAGTGTAACACAAAGCGGTCGAAGTTTAGAGGCAGCCGTGCAGGTGGGAAGCAGAAACATGGCGAGTCCATCTCACCTGAGTTGGCAGGCAGTCAGTAGGGCTGGGTGATGTGAGGAAATATCACCTTATATTTAAATAACCTTCAAAAACAAGAAGAATAAGAAGAATAGCTCTTTGTTACAAGAACAGTGAAAGGCAGTTTGGCATCTCCCCATGTGTGTGAAATATGATCTACACAATGACACAGAGCAAGTTACATTTACACAAGAAAGATATGTACAAGTTATACATACGCATACATGCCATCTGAGGAGCAGGTGCAGGGGGGTCAGTGATCGTGCACATTGAGTGGTTGCTGTTGCTACTATAATAGATACAGTTTAAAGAGGAATGTTGGTTGCATCATAGTATAACTAAAAACACGGTTTATAAATCAAGTGTAAAACATGAACTCAGTGTTTTTAACGATCAACTGCACACGAGGTTCAAGGTTCAAGGTTCTTTATTTGTCACATGCATAGTTATACAAGTATAACACAATGGGGGGGTAGAGGAAGAATATATATATATATATATAACGAGGTGGTCGGCGCCAACCTTTAACGAACAGCAACAACATCAAGCAAAGACTTCACGAGACAAAACGACTGAAACGACAAAGCGGCTCTTTTGTGCGTGTAACATATAAAAATAGTCAAACTGACTGACGGTCGTGTCGTACGTCAGACTCCCAAGTAAAGTACCCAGGATACTTTTGTTGCCGTGGTGACACTGAGTCACTGTTGACGTCACAGATCCACTTCCTGTGCTCCGCTGTGGTCATGTGACTGACTCATTCTGTTTGCGATGTGATGGTCAGGTGACCTCGGCCGACTCACTGTGTGTTTGTGTTCAGTGCGCAGGGTTTCAAGTGTGGAGCTGATTGGACCAGAGTGACCTTCAGGTGGGTTCCTCTCATTACTCGTGTGCGCGTGTGTGTGAGAGATCTGAGCACGCTCAGTGTGTCTCGTTCTCTTTCAGTCCTGACGGGAGCTACGTGGCCGGCGGATCAGCTGACGGCGCTCTGTACATCTGGAATGTGCTGACGGGGAAAGTGGACCGAACTCTTGACCGGAACCACAGGTAAGATCGTTCAGGTTTATCCACACGCCAGCGGCTTATGCCGCACTGTTGACCTTTGACCTCTCCTTGCTACTGTTGTTGCAGCTCAGCCATCAACTCGGTGTCCTGGTCGCCTTCAGGAGCATACGTGGCGAGCGTGGAGAAAGGCAGTCGCGCCATCTTGTGGTCAGACATGTGACCGGGCCCGAGGAGGCGGAGTCAGGCTGTAGGCAGCCAGTGGCGGCCCCTCTGCCATCTTCATCGTGGTGAAGATGAAGAGGATTCACTGAGACTGTGGAGAAGAGCTGCCGTGTTCTGTTTCTGCAGCTTTTAATGTTCAGCATCATTTTAATGACCGGGAGGAGGCGGAGCCACATGCGGCGCCGCAGCTGCTGATGCGAGGACAGCCGTCGGATGTCAGGTGACACGTTGGAAACGCAGAGACATTTCACTGTTGACGCTTCCTCTCCTCATCCTCACTCCACAGGACGCCTCAGGAAACAGGAAGTGCGTGCACCGACTAATCAAAGACTAAAGAAACTCGTGTGGTTTGTTCCTGTCTGCACTCGGCAATGCCTCATTTCTACCTCGCCGCTTCGCTCGCTCCAGGTACTGCTGACTTCCTGTTGTTCGTTTTCCACCGCAGACAGAACCGCGTCCTTGCTGTGGGTGTCGCTGTGACATCATCAGCAGGACGGCGTGTCGCACATCACGTGTTATGAACGCGGCGCCTGCCCGAGCCTCAACAGGTGGTCAGCACGAGCCTCAGTTCCGTCATCACAGGGGGCGGAGTGGAAATGAGGCCGTTTGGACCGTAAAGTGAACCGCCATCATGTTTTTCCACAAACAGGAAGTGGACCTTCACATTAAACTGTGTCAGAGCACACCTGTGTGGGTTTGTGTGTTTGATTCACAGGTGTGTTACATACTGCACTAACCTCGCTGCGAGCACGGACAGATGGGCGAGTGTGATTGTGTAACCTGATGATTGTAAATGTCCTGTAAAAATCCTGATGAATAAATCCTCTGACACACGCGAGTTCTTCCACGCCGCTCGCTCTCTGAGCGCCTCATAGCGGTGGCGAGCTGTTCTTGTTCCTGAGCCCAGGCCGTCTCGTTTTACGTCTCGATGTTTCCTGTGAAGCGTTCTTCACATTAAGGAGCCAAACGTTCCTGCTGGAAGCAGGGCTCGCAAATGCCCTGGTTGCCCTTCGGGCGGGCAGTTCAGTTTTTGGTAGAGATTATTTTTATTGTATAATATTGTAAAGCAAACAAAACATCAATCAAAAAATTGTTAAAACAGAAATTACAATATCCATCCGTTTGCTTCCACTTGTCCTTTTCAGGGTCACGGGGGGCGCTGGAGCCTATCCCAGCTGTTATAGGGCGAGAGGCGGGGTCCACCCTGGTCAGGTCGCCAGTCTGTCAGGGCTAACATGTAGAGACAGACAACCATTCTCACCTATGGGCAATTTACACTAATCAATTAACCCTGCAATCTGCATGAAATGACAACAACTGTATAAAAATTATAATCATCAGCTCAAATATTTGGTTGTAATTGAACAGAAACGTCTATGAACTGTGTAGAAATCTGACATTTCCACTGAAGTCACGGAGGAGAAAATGCCACTCGACGTTGAGGCCGCAGCATCTCCTTCATCGGCGTTTTCGCGGCCTCCATTTCACTGCTCTTTGTTCTTGTCGGGATTTTATGATCCAGGTGTTTTGAACCTTTTCCAGAAAACATCCAGAAACGAATCGACGTGTCAGGGCAAAAAGATTCGGCTAGCTCTAATATGTGTGCCACACAGTGGGTTGTTATGATGTGGGGTATCCTGTTTCAGTCTCCCAGCTGTTCCTGTTTTCTCTCTTCTCTGATACCCGTGGTATTCGCTGCTTCATCAATAGCCTCTAAAATATCTGCAGCGTTTGCACTCCTGACTGGCTGACATTTGATCGTGTATGTGGACGTTACATTTGTGCAAACTGCATGCTGTGATGTCAGCAGCGTCCTAACAACATAACACAGTACGTCAGGTTTAATTTGAACCATTACAAAGAAAGTGGCTGACCAGGAGGAAGTGTGAACAGGAAGTGGTTTAAATGTTGACTTGATCCTCTGTGACATTCATGTATTATCTGAGGCTGGATTAATTAAAAATGAAGCACATGCAGCCATATATGACTGCGTCCATGCAATAAGAGATCAGACAAACACGGCTGTGTGTGGGTCGATGTCTTTTTTTTCTCTGCCATCAGGGTTCGAGTCCAGCTGAGGAAAAGAAGAAAGGGCCAACACAGGAGGTGAGTTTTATAAAGATCGTAAGTTATCAGAGGTTAAAGTGACGTTTTTCCGTCTCATGTCTTTGTCTCACATGGAAACAGTGAAGACAGGAAATGTGTCTTCGGTGCTGTTACACCATATGAAACTAGTTTCACCGCTCTGTGCTGATCAGACACGGGAGTCCTGCAGGCTTCTCGTTTGTTGTACTTCATGCTTCATGATCCATTTTGTACTTTTTTAAGACTAAGTTGAGACGCAGCTAATAACAGAAAGTGAGTCCCTCCATGCAGCGGGACTCAAACAGCTCCCACAGAGCAGCGTTATTTACCCATCCACATCAACACTGCGTGTAACTTTGTAACTGGAAGCATTCGTCCTGGCAGCAGGTGGCACAAGTACATGTCACGTTACGGATCACACATCTCTCTGTATCTTTGTTTTGATCCAAGTAATCTGGGCTGGAAAAAACCAACACTTCAGTCCTGCAGTACTACCAGCCGTCCACTACTGGCCGTCGTGATGGAGCAGTCTTTTGCCTGCAAGTGTAGTGAGCCGGTCTGTGCGAATAGAGACCAAACAGTTTGTGTATCAGGCTGCAAACATCTGAGACTCGCTGCCAGTGTTGCCAACTCCTCAGTAAGGAAAATCGCTATTGGCTGTCCTAAAAGTCGCTAGAAGTCGCTAAATGACGTCATCGCCTAATTTGCATAATTGGTCATGCTAATCTAATTGTAACCTATGTTGTTGGAGAGAGAAATAACATCATGGAAGAGACATAAACTGAGTAAAAAACGTCCTAAATGCATTTAGAGTTTATTTAGAACTACAAATTAAATTTCTTTTAGCAATTATTGTTTTTTTTAATGTCACAATTCCAACCCTGCTCCTTTACCCGGGCTTGGACCGGCAAAAGTGACCCGAAATAGGCACTCTGGTGGAGTTACTTTGTGTGTGTGTGTTTATAAGTAGTTTTAAACCTTGTGATCCACAAAACAGCATAAGAGTAAAAGAAGAACTGACTGTGTTACAGCACCTGCTGCTTTTTGAGAGTAAAAGCGATACGCGCTTTCACGTCTTTTTTTAGCGACTTTTTTTCTAAAAAAAAGTCGCTAAGGGGTCTGAAAACTCGCTAAATATAGCGACAAAGTCGCTAAGTTGGCAACACTGCTCACTGCTGCCTCTGCTGGGCAGAAGCAGACGCAGAAACCCCTGAACTGCAGTCCAGGGCTTGCTGCTTTGCTGTAATCGGATTTCTGTCATCTATATGTCGATTGGTCATCAACCCATTTGATGAGAGAGCGAGGGACAGATTTTGTATGATAAGCTTCATGTTATGGACGCACAGTTTGAGCACTCAGGTCGCATCAGAGCATCAGGCCGTATAGTGTGAGACCTGCATCGTGACCTATGAACTTCTAACCCCTGTGATTTAATTGTACAGTTTGAGCAGGAGCTGAATAACGCGACTGAAAAAAATCGCACAGTGTTTGCCCAGCTTAATGCAGACTGTTAAAACTAAACAAGCTGCTGTTTCACATAATAAACCCTGTCAGCCGCAGTATTGCTTCTGTTTTAACAGTTAAATTAGTAGAGACGAGCTGTTTACATGTGCTGTTAGCTTATAGCTCACGCTAGCTAACCAGCGAGCAGTTAAAAGGACAGCTGAAGCTGCACAAAACACCCACAAACTTGTCTCACTACAACGTAGCACCGAAAACATGACTCGCAGCTCGAGCTCGACAAAGCTGCTGTAACATAAGACTGACATCCAGCTAACCACAGCTAAAAGATATTTAGAGAAAACTTACCGTTTCCTCAGGTTACACAGCTGAGTTTTTTCACGCTGAAAAGTTGTTGTTTTGGCTCTCACTGAAGACACCGACACTGAAGACATAGCTGTTCTTTTGTGCTGCTTTTAAGCGGTTTTCTAATATTTTATTTATTTTTACTATAAATAAAACTGTTTTAATATTGGAGCCAACCTGCCTCGGTGTGCATCCTTGAATCTGTGCAGTCTCTTTTTATTCCTTTTATCTATTTTTCTTAAATATATTTTTCCTGGGGGTGAAATTCCCCTAGGCGGCGTTGTCATTTTATTATTTCTTTTATAACCCCGCTGACCACTTGGTCACACAAACCTAAACAAAAGACATAACAGAATAAATAATAAATGTTTCTGCCTTTCATAGTGTGTAACTTGAAGGCCCTGAGTACTTTCTCCCACACTGAAAACACTGGGATGATAACATTATTTGAACATTACCTAATAAGACTGATTCAGGACAGACAGTGATGTTAAACTTTCCTAGCAGTCCTTCACAAACAGGGAACAGTCTGTCTATTCTCTCCATCTGTCAGCTGCTGCTGGCTCTTCCTCCTCCTCTTCCTCACACACTGCTGAGTTTGTCCTGGTGGATCATCAGGGGTGCAAAGCCTCACAGATGATGTGCAGCAGTGGGTCCCTCGGTCTGTCCTCACTCTGGACACTTGCAGTCGTCACACATGGAAATCAAATGTGTGATAAGCTGCAGGATTCAAACACAAGTGTAACTTATAAACACATGTTCATACTTTTATTCCACAATCAGAGAGAAAGAAACAGAGAGAGAGTGCAGGACAGACAGACAGGTGACAGTCTCAGGTGTACACACTGCTACACAACAGCACCAGAGAAGCAGGATTTAGTGTTTGTGTTATTACGAGTGCTAAACAAGAAGAGTTCCCAGATGGTCCAGTGGACACATGTGTGACTGCTGTGATTTAAGCATCTTTCTTTCAGCTTAACGAGTGAACCGTCAGCTCGTTCAAACACACGTTAAAGTCCGTTTGGCTCGACACCACCGAACAGAGGCAGCAATATAACATAGCTAACATTAACAGTGCAGCGGATCCTGCTTGTGCCGTGATATTCAGGACTGCAAACCGAGCAGCATCACTGACTTTCAGCTTGTTGTGTTTGTGGATATATGACTGACTTTAATTATCCATGAAATCATCACATTCTCTGTTAGATTAAGGTCGACTATTGAACGGCGTAGTCAAAGGAGCTTGCAAAGAAAAGCGTCTGGACTTCTTTAAGTTGCTTGAAGACGTTTCACCTCTCATCTGAGAAGCTTCTTCAGTTCTAAGGTCAAATGGCCGAGAGTCCCAGATATAAACCTAGTGGGAGTTTCCCCCCACAGAGGGACAAAGGACCCCCTGATGATCCTCTAATCGCCTGAGCCAAGGTGTGAAAACGGGTGTGGGTCACAATCAGCCAGGGTTTCGGGTGAGCTCATTGTGAAACCTGGCCCCACCCTATCATGTGATTTCCTGAGGTCAGATGGCCCAGGATGTGAGTGGGCGTTAAGGCGTCTGGGGAGGGAACTCGAAACTGGATTATAGATGGCAGACAGTTGGTGTCGTAAACCACCGCCTCTGTTCAAAGATGGTCGCTCACAGTGGACATAGATGCTTCTTTCACTCCTCTTTCAAACCATCTGTCCTCTCTGTCCAAAATGTGACCATTGGCATCCTCGAAAGAGTGACCTTTGACCTTTAGATGCAGACGGACAGCTGAGTCTTGTCCTGTGGAGGTGGCTCTTCTATGTTGTGCCATGCGCTTGTGAAGTGGCTGTTTGGTCTCTCCAATGTAGAGGTCTGGGCATTCCTCGCTACACTGTACAGCAAACACCACATTGTTAAGTTTGTGTTTTTGGAGTTTTGTCTTTCGGGTGAACCAGTTTGTGTCTGAGCGTGTTGCTGGGTCTGAAATGCACTGGGATGTCGTGCTTGGAGAAAACCCTCCTGAGTTTCTCTGATACACCGGCTACATAGGGGATGACAATGTTGTTGCCTCTGTCTTTCTCATCCTCCCTCGCTGGTGTCTGATCTTCTTTTCTGTGCCTCTTTGCTGACTTTATAAACGCCCATTTAGGATAACCGCATGTTTTGAGTGCTTCCTTTACATGTGTGTGTTCCTTCTTTTTCCCTTCAGGGTTAGAGGGAACATGTTCTGCCCGGTGGTGTAGGGTCCTAATTACTCCAAGTTTGTGTTCCAGAGGGTGATGGGAGTCAAAGAGGAGGTACTGGTCTGTGTGTGTGGGCTTCCGGTAAACTTCGATGTTGAGGTTGCCGTTCTCTTCAATGTACACAGCGCAGTCCAGGAAAGGCAAACAGTCGTCCTTTGTGTCTTCCTGGTGAACTTGATGTTTTTATCCACAGCGTTAATGTGCGCAGTAGAAGCCTTCGTTGTATTTGAAGTATGTGGTGGTGAGGCAGAGGTCTAACAGTGTGCAGGTCTGATCTGGTGTGAAGTTGGTCCTGTCTTCCAAGGAGCTGTCTTCTTGTAGTCGTTTGCTGACCGTCTCCACGGCCTCCGTGGTGGGTATGCAAGTGAAGAGAGAGACTACATCAAAGGACACCATGGTTTCATCTTGATCCAGGGGAAGTTTCTGGACCTTGTCGGTGAAGTCGGTGGAGTTCTTGATGTGGTGTGGGGTGTTCCCGTAGCAAGGTGTTTCGAGATGTTGTAAGTGGCTGAGTTTATGCTACTGACTATGGGCCTGAGTTGGACCCCTTCCTTGTGGATTTTAGGAAGTCCGTAAATGCAGGGTATGGCATCCCCTGGATAAAGGCGGTGATTTTGTCCTTTTCAAAGTCTTGAAGGCAAGCTATAACTTTCTTTTTGTAGCTGCTTGTGGGGTCTCGCTTTAAGGCTTCGTAGGTATTGTTGTCACTGAGGAGAGTAGTGATCTTTGTGTGGTAATCTGTAGTGTTTAGGACCACGGTGCATCTTCCCATATCAGCTGGTAATATAGTGATGTTGTGGTCTTTGCTCAGGGAAGCCACGTCCTTCTTTTCTTGTATTGTGAGGTTGGACGGCGGGACTTTGGCACTGGAGAGGGTGGCTGAGACTTTCATCCTGATTTGCTCTGCTTCTGTCTGTGATAATTTATTAATCCGTATGGCGGTTTCTGTGGCTGTGATGAGGTCCACTATGGGCAACTGTTGCGGGGAAATGAGTCCTTTGGCTAATACTCTTTTCAGGTTCAGTGAGATTCCAGTCTGAAAAGTTCTTTACCCATTTCTCCTGACTGTCCTCAGGTGTGTTTTCTTCTCTGAGTTGTGTAGGTTCAGAATGAGGAGTGAGTGTTTTTGAAAGAAAGGTGTGAAATTTCCTGCGTTGTCTTTCTTTTCCTTTCCCAGCAACACACTCAGACACAAACTGGTTCACCTGAAAGACAAAACTCCAAAACACAAACTTAACAACGTGGTGTATGCTGTACAGTGTAGCGAGGAATGCCCAGACATTTGACCTTAGAACTGAAGAAGCTTCTCGGATGAGAGGTGAAACGTCTTCAAGCAACTTAAAGAAGTTGTAGCTGTCCTTGGGTAGGATTACTGGGTTCTTTTCTTCACACGTTAGTTGAGAATGTTTCAGTCTGCCTCCAACACAGATGAGACTACTCTCCAAAGTTGGACTGAGTTTATGCAACGGGCTGTTTGTGGGCACCACTTTGTTTTCTTGGAGGGCTGACAGTTCCTTGGCAAAGGCTGGCCTTTGTGCTGCTTGCAGAATGACATGTTTCGCTTGAGTTATTTCATCCACAGTACGAGGTAAGCGGCATGTGTGCCATCCTGTACACCTGCTGTTTTGGTTTGAATGTTTGTGAGATCTTGCCACATGGATAAGGAAAGCCACAGCTCGCAGTAGAGAGGTAAAGGTGGAGAAACGGCGAAAGCGATCAGGGGTAAGTACAGGTTCCTTCAGATGAGTAGTGTAGGTGCGTACCTGTGGTCGAATCTCTGAGTCATTTCCCGGGTCGATGAGCTCAAACGTCTCACTGGTTTGTGTTGTTTCTGCAGATAACTGATGCAGGAATGAAGGTCCGGTGAACCAAGAACTCTGTGCCAGATGGGATGCAGGCAGAGATCTAGATGCATGGTCCGCAGGGTTTTCTTCCGTCCACACATAATGCCATTGTTCTGGTCTGGTAGATTGTCGGATACGTTGGACTCTGTTATGGACATATGTGTAGAAGCGTTTTGTCGTATTACAAATGTACCCGAGTACCACCTTACTGTCCGTGTAGAACCTGACAGCATCCAGTTTCAGATCCAGCTCCTCTCGGATGAGATCCGCCATTTCTACTGCAAGGACAGCAGCGCAGAGTTCGAGCCTTGGGATTGTTGGTTCAGACTGGGGTGCTAATTTGGCTTTTCCCATAACAAATCCTACTTCCACTTTTCCATCCTCCTGGATGGCTCTCAAGTAAGCGATTGCCCCAATGGCCATAGTTGAGGCATCTGAGAATACAAACAACTCTGTGCGCACAGCTTTGGTGAGCGAGGTTGATGTGTATGCACGTGGCACATGAAGCTCCTTTAGGACTTGAAGAGAATCTCTCCAGGTTTCCCATTTCTTCAGCTTGTCTTCTGGGAGAGGTGCATCCCAGTCAGTCAGTTTCGAACTAAGTTCCCTAAGAAGAGCTCGTCCCTGGATTGTGACAGGTGCCAGCATACCCATCGGATCAAAAACACTATTGACGGTAGAGAGGACTCCACGTCGGGTGAAAGGTTTGATAATAGTTGATGCAGAGAATGTGAATGTGTCTTTTCTGATCTCCCAAAGCAAACCCAGGCTGCGCTGCATGGGTGCTGTCTCTCCGTTCAAATCCAGATCCTTGATGAGCGGGACACAATCTTCTGGCGGGAAAGCTCCAGTGACTGTTGGACTGTTCGACACAAACTTGTGCAAGCGGAGGTTCGATTCAGCAAGTGAAGCCTGAGTCCTTTGGAGAAGGTTGATTGCTTCTGCTTCAGATGGGAGAGACACTAAGCCATCATCCACGTAAAAATGCCTTTCCACAAATTTCACTGTGTCGGCACCGTACTTCTGGGCACCTTCAGCAATGGCTCTTCGCAGACCATAGATGGCCACAGCCGGAGATGGTGAGTTGCCAAAGACATGAACCCTCATGCGATAGTCGATAACTGCCTTGGTGAGGTCGTTGTCCTCATACCACAAAAACCGGAGGAAGTCCATGCCTTTCATGGACCAAAAAGCAGTGAAACATTTGTTGGATGTCGGCGAGGTTAGCTACTCTCTGCCTTCGAAAGCGTAGAAGGACACCCAAGAGAGAATTGTTGAGGTCGGGACCAGTCAGAAGCACGTCATTGAGGGAGACCCCACAGTACTGAGCGCTGGAATCAAAAACCACCCTGATTTGGTTGGGCTTTTGTGGGTGGTATACCCCGAATGATGGAAGAAACCAGCACTCTTCATCTTCCCTCAAGGGTGGTGCCACCTCTGCGTGACCGTTGGCAATGATCTTCTCCATGAATGCCACATATTGCTTCTGCATCTCGGGTTTCTTCCTGAATTGGCGTTGCAAGGATTCAGACCTCTTAACCGCATGCTCTTTATTATTTGGCAAACGTTGCCGTGGCTCCTTGAACGGCAATGGAGCAACCCAACTACCAGTGTCATCTCTGTGGACATTTGTATCCATGATCTCTAGGAAGAGGATGTCTTCTATTGATGGGGCAGGTTTGTTATCATGTTCAGATTGGTTAAACACTGTGTGTCCTAGCATCCTCTCTGGCATTTTGTTAGACTTGCTGAAGCTTGGCTGTGTTTCTTTGACATGCATGAAACTTGCACAGGGCTGAAATATGGAATGGCGACCGCTGTCTACCACATGGGTCTTGAATGTGTCCACCGTTGGCTTATGCACATTACCTAGGCACACCTCCCCTATCACCACCCAGCCTAGATCGAGACGTTGTGCAAAGGGAGCGTTGTGTGGCCCGTTAACTTGCTGCCTGACCTTGTGTGCTCTAAGCACGTCTCTCCCGAGCAGCAGGAGTATCTCTGCTTCTGGGTCTAGATCGGGGATGTGTTTGGCTATATGGTGGAGATGAGGATGATGCAAAACTGCACCTGGTGTTGGGATTTCAGCTCGATTGTTAGAGATTTCAGGGCACTCAAGGAGTGGTGGAAGGGGTATGAGAACGTTGCCGTTCAACGACTCTATCTGGAATCCTTCTGCCTTTCTGCCATACGTTTCGATGACACCGGAGCATGTTCTGAGATGGTATAAGAATGGTTCGTTCTCCACACCGAACAGCTCAAAGAACTCTGGCCTGGCTAAAGAGCGATTGCTCTGGTCGTCCAGAATTACATAAGCTTTAATGGCTTTGTGTTTTGAATGTTTGGGGTAGACCTTTGCAAGGCAGATCTTAGAGCAAGAATGACCCCACTGGCCAGGGCCACAAACCTCTGTGCAGCTGGTTCTAACATCGGTTACATTAGAGTCATCTTCTCCCTCCCCGCCATTCTCTTGTGGTGGTGGTGGAGCCTTGGTGAGTTGAGGTTGTGGGCCAGGGTGCATGGCTGCATCATGATAGATGCTTTCACACTCTAAGCATTTCACGGAAGATTTGCAGTCTTTGGCAACATGTGAAGTTGAAGAACAACACCTGAAGCATATTCCTTTCTGTTTTAGAAAGGCCTTCCTGTCATCGATGGACTTGTTTCTGAATGTCCTGCATTTTTTAAGTGGGTAAGGTTTATTGTGCAATGGGCAGTTCTTGTTAGGGTCGTTGTTGATTGTAGAGACATCTGTTTTGTGAACCGCGATAGACTTGTTGGTGTTAAAGCTCTTCATAGGTAATCTTTCTGGTTTTGTGGGGTTTGCGCCGTTGCTTTGACGAATAAAGCTGGGGTCATTTCGCTTCTTTGCCTCATGACAGACAAAGTTACAAAAGTAACTAAAGGGAGGGAAGCAGCCGTTATTCTCCTCTTTGTACCACGACCCAGATGACACCCACTTCTCCTGGAGCCCATATGGGAGCTTGTCTACTATGGGTCCAATACCTCTGGAGGTGTCTAGATATGACAGCCCAGTGAGGTATCCATCCTCCTTGGCACCTTGTATCTCCATGAGCAAATCCCCAAGTTCACGTAATCTGATGTGATCTTTGGCTGCAATTTTTGGAAAACTGTCAAGTCTCTGAAACAGCGACTGCTCAATCATCTCAGGGGCACCATAGCAGTCATTCAGCCTCTCCCATGCCTTGCGCAGAGCCAAACCGGCATTATTCACATGCACTGAGCGTATGCATCTTATTTGCTGTCCAGACTCTTTTCCTAACCATTTGGTCATGAGGTCTAATTCTTGTGTTTCTGTAAGTTGAACCTCAGCCACAGCGTTAGTGAATGAGGACCGCCATGCACGGAAATTCTCTGGCTTATCATCAAATTGGTACAGTCCTGACGTAACGAGATCACGTCGCGCCAAATATTGTGCCAGAGGGTCTGGTGGTTGTGACACGCTCACTGGAAGCATATGCCGGGGTGTTTGTGATTGAGCACCTATATACGTGCGAGGGTTTGTCCTTTCGACGTCGGTCTTTGATTCAGCTCTGGTCAGTTTAGACAGGTTTGTTGTGGGTGGATGTGTCCCATTATCCGCTTCAGGCTTGGGCTTGCTATTGCTATGTTGGAATTCCGCTAAGCTTGCAGGTGGATGCCATGTTCTGAAACTGTCTTGTGATTCTGCGCGGTCTACAGATTTAACAGGTGGGACAGATACTGGTGCAAAGGTAGACCGATTCTGATCATTTTGAGAGCAAACATATTCACTAATACGTTGCAATCTAAGCCTGTCTTCTGACTCAGATTTCACATTTTCTACATTTCCATGCATTTCTGCTACATCTTCTAACACCTGTGCTTCAGCGATGGCTGCGTCTGCTTCACGATTTAATGTTAGCACTTCCAGCTCTGTATCAATTCTAGCGGCTTCCAACTGATTTTGAGCTTCTCTAGTTTTCCTTTCTGCTTCTCTAGCAGCCTTTTCCAGTTTTAATTTAGCCTCCTGGCTAGCATATGATGCTCGTACCTTAGCAGCTTCTGCTTTAGCTCTGGCGCGAGCCGCACTTACAGATGATGCTGATGTCACGTTGCTCCTGGTATTTGATACCGATGACTTGTTGCTTGCTGCCATCACGAACACGTAGGACCATCGAGTGCCGCCTTTTCACTGTAGTGTTCTGTTGCAGAGTGTAGCAACTCTGATCAAACACCAAGCTAAACCTCTGTCAATGAATACACGAGTCCGAGTAGAGTTGACTTTTTACTCAGAATCTTCATTTGACAAGCGGTGAAAACTGTAGTTGAAAAGAAATACAGAATAGAAAAAATGATCGTTTACATAAATATTGCATCACGAAATAACTCAAAATGTGACCTTACACCTTCGTGTTAGCTTTAGCAACAGTAATGATCATCAAAACTGCCTTTTTTAACATGTACAAATCAACCTCCATGAATCACAAATAAAATATAATTTTTAACAAATACCACTATTTATGCCTTTTTAACACCTTCATCATGAAATATATACACTTACAGCATTGCCTGAACAATGTTCCCAAGCGGATGGCTGTGGATAAGCCTCAGAGCGAGACCGCATGTCACTCTCCCTCTTAGAGAACCAGGAAGAGGACTTAAACAGGAAATGAAACAATACGGGTAACCCACCAGGAAGTGAGGTTATTAGCAAGTTCACCTTCAAAATTAAAGCTTCTTGACATTTTTAACTCTTTTTACTGTTCTTTTTAACTTAAATACATACAAAAGAATTATTTTAAAGCAAACATTAAAGATAAATGACATAAATGGCTTTGAGGCATCACAGAAGTCCAGACGCTTTTCTTTCCAACCTCCTTTGACTACGATGCCCTGGACGACTGACAACCTTCACAGACACATTGAACGGCGTATATTTTAAAGTAAAGGCTTTAAAACCAAGTTAGTACAAACTTCACTAATGTCACATAACTTTGCCGACATGTGGCCAACAGTAATGTTTTTAATGTTCTTCATTATTAAACATTTGCACATAAATAAGTGACACAATATTCAGTACTTACTTTTGAAAGTTTACTCTTCGGGCGCCCCGCTTTTTTCCGAACAAATTATCCACATCCACCACCGCGCTATGAAGTCTGGGATATGTTGGGCCATACACAGACCCATCCTTCAAATTCAGGGAAATGAAGGATGCTTTTGAGCAGCCTTTGTATTAGGACAGCCTTCGTCACGTCGCTGTGACGTAATCAGCCTTAAAATGCGGCCTTTGAGGTTGCAGACCCTGATTTGGGACACAGCCTGTTTGTTCAGTTTGCCAGTCTGCCTGTTTAGTTTATTGGTGTTTTCAGTTTAGTTATTTTATGTTCAGCAATGAAGCTGTTGTGACTGCGCTATTGTGCCTCCTGGAGTCTGCACACATCCCATGACAACTGTGAAGTTTTACTTCTGTTGAGCTCAGCAGCAGAAACCCAGCAGCCTGACGGTCTACCTGAAGAACCTGACAGCTGCTGACTTCCTGCTCTGCCTCAGCCGTCCCCTCCGTATCACCAACTACGCCAGCAGCTCCATCACCATCCACCAACTCCACTGCAGCATTGGAATCTCTGTGCTATACGTTGTAACTTTATTGCAGTTTATTGTTTATAACAGCATTTTGGTTATTTTGTAAGTGATTTAAGTGTTAGCCACATGTTTCCTGAGAGCTGTTAATTATAGATTTAATTTTCTGCTAAAAGGGAGCATTTAACATGTATTTTCATTAGAAAACTGCATTTCCCAGAATCCTTTGTGGTAGACGAAAGTTACTCTGGGTTTAACTAGCAAAGAAAGTTTCGGGAAGCCATTATATGTTGCTCTGATGTCGAGCAGTTTATTTGTTGTACATTCCCCTTTTTGAAACCTTATATAAAGACTATCGTTTCTACAATTGATGTCCGATCCATTTTTTTGGCTGAGTGGATTCGCCACAACACTATACTTTAACATGTACTCCAGCATCTTGTTCATGGGGTACATTGCTGCTAACAGGTAGAGAACCTTTGTTGATTTCAGACTGTAGTTCATAAGAATATTAAAAGCTTAATAAACATGAATCTAGTTCTCTTCTTGACGCCTTCTGCAGATGAGAACAGGAACTGCTGTGATTGATTAGTAAAGTTATCTACTGCCTCCTTCCCCTGGTCTCTCCAGGTATCTGAAGATCATCCATCCATCAGGAACTCACATGATGCAGAAAGTACAAGCTGCAAAAATCATCTCCGGGGTCACCTGGGCTTGTCTCCTGGCCCCAACAATCAGCTTCATCGCCACATTTTTCATCACCCCAAAACCTCAGACCTCTGACCTCCGACGCTGTGACTCGGTCTTCAGTGCATCTGCCAGCCTGCTCGGAAAAGTCATCCACACCTGTTCATCTTCCTGGTGGTCCTAATATCCTTGATCTTCAGACTGTGATCAGCTGACCTGGTGCTTGTTGTGGATTCACACAACTGAATTCAACCAGATGTAAATAGATGTTTCATGAGTTTCCCCGCCTGATTTCCATTCCCTACATTGATAGTAGGGTTAGGGGAGGCAGTTGAGACGGTTCGACTAGGACGCATCCTGGGTGAGGTGTTCCTAGTATGTCCCACTGGGAGAAAACCCCAGGGCAGACCCAGGACACGCTGGTGAGCGTACATCTCTCGGCTGGCCTGGGAACGGCTCAGTCTTCCCCAGAGAGAGGGAGGTCTATGCTTCTCTGCTTAGGCTCCTCCCCCTGCGACCGAGCCCCGGATAAGCAGAAGAAAATAGATGGATGGACTCTGACAGTAATACTGTTTATACTGTGTTCATCCTCGACTGAACACTGTTGGTATGAAGGCTGAATTTAGTGCATTAATCTAAGAGTCATTGGTTGAAACACAAATGAATGTACTACAACATCCAGGGAGTGGACATTGAGATAGTGGACTCTTATAGGTACCTGGGTGTTCACCTGAATAATAAACTGGACTGGAGCCACAACACTGATGCTCTGTACAGGAAGGGTCAGAGCAGACTCTACCTGCTGAGGCAGCTGAGGTCATTTGAAGTCCAAGGAGCGCTTTTAAAGACCTTCTATGACTCTGTGGTGGCATCTGTCATTTTTTTACAGTGTTGTATGTTGGAGCAGCGGTTTATCGGCAGCTGAGAGGAAGAGGCTGGATAAACTCATCAGGAAGGCCAGCTCTGTTCTGGGATGCACCCTGGACCCAGTGCAGGTGGTGGGAGACAGAAGGACTCTGGCCAAAATAACATCTCTGATGGACAGAGTCTCCCACCCCATGCATGTAGATGTTGCTGAACTGCAGAGCTGCTTCAGTGACAGACCGCTGCATCCTAGATGCATGAAGGAGCGTTTCCGCAGGTCCTTCCTCCCTGCAGCTGTCAGACTGTACAATCAGAACTGCTCCCAACAAACACAGATGTTTACATCTGTGCTGTAACTGCAATAAGTTAATCAACCGATTTACACTATAACCAGGGTTTGCCTCTTATCTGTATTTAATTTTATTTAATTTAATAACGGTACAGTACTCTGCTTTTGGTAACCATTGTCCTTGATGTAAATATGTAAAAATTGTGTATGTTTCTGTTTTTTGTCCTGTGTACTGTTTGTTTGTATATGTGTCTTTCTGGCTGCTGTTACAACAAAATTTCCCCTTGTGGGACAATTAAGGGATTCTTATACCACAACACACGCAGCACATGGCAGGGAATTAAATCTGTCACAAACTAATCAAGAACCACAACTACCACAGACACCCGACATGCCACCCATCCAGACAGCCTTAAAACCTTCTACACCAGGTTTGACAGGCTGAACACAGACACAACCTCAAAGGCCCCCAGCGGCCCCACGGGCACTGGCTTCCAGGTCAAACACACACAGGTCCTGAAAACTCTGAAGAAGGTGAACCCCCACAAGGATATGGGACCCGATAGAGTTCCTCCCCGAATTCTGAAGGCCTGTGGGGAACAACTAGCTGCTGTGTATGCCGACATCTTCAACCTGTCACTATCCCAGGCAGTGCTCCACCATTATACCAGTCCCCTAAATGACTTCAGGCCAGTAGCACTCACACCAGTTGCCATGAAGTGCCTAGAACAACTGGTTCTCACACACATCAACCACATGGTCCCAGACGCTGTCAATCCCCTCCAGTTTGCTTACCGTCCCAATCCCAGCTGTGAAACTCAGAAACCAGTCTTACTTGTTATCATCTATCGTCCACCTGGGCCTTACACAGCGTTTCTGTCTGATTTCTCAGACTTTTTATCTGTTTTAGTTCTGAGCTCAGATAAAATGATTATTGTGGGTGATTTTAACATCCATGTAGATGCTAAAAATGACAGCCTCAACATGGCATTTAATCTGTTATTAGACTCAATTGGCTTCTCTCAAAATGTAAAAGAACCCACCCACCACTTTAATCACACTCTAGATCTTGTTTTAACATATTACATAGAAACTAAAGGACAGTGTGTGGCTGATGCACAGCAGATTATGGTCACATGTCTCTGTGTCAGTGACTGAGGTCAAAGGTTAACGTGTCCGCTTACTTCTGATATCCACGATGTCTTCACTTTCAGGTCCTGCAGGGGACTCACCTTTAAGACTTTTAGAAACATCAACGAGCAGCTGAATAGACCAACACAGGTCCAACCGAAGCTTCAGGTGTGTGTGTGTGTGTGTTGCTGCTGTCAGCACTCAGACTGCTGAGTCTGAGTGACAGAAACTTATCGGCTCAGCTGAGTCGCATCCTGCTGATCATGTTAATGACATATTAATATCGATCAATACACAAACCAAAACCATCTGACCTCATGTGCTTTTAGTCTTCATTCATCTGTATGTGTATATATATACGTGTGTGTGTGTTGTATAAATAGACATGAAACTGCTGCAGGTTCTTCACACTCTGATCGATCATCACGCAGCTGCTCACAGAGAGCAGGCTCAGTGCTCTGACTGTGACTCCTGCAGACGCTGTAGAAGCAACCGGGCTGCATTTTTAAAAAGACTTTAAACATGTTTTTCAGCCAAAAAGTTTGATGTGGAGATCTGCTGAGCTGAAAAAGTTCTGAAAGATATGAGATGATAGAAAAATCATTTAAAAGGTCCAAATTTACTGCAAAGCTCCAACGGTCAGGTGCATGGTGAGGTCAGGGGTTTGGATTAAAGATGTTTAATTCCACTTTTATTCAAATCTGCTTTTGTTGCCATCAGTCAGTAGTTTAGAAAATTCATCAACCCACTAGAAAAGGTGTGTGTGTGTGTGTGTGTGTGTGTGTGTGTGTGTGTGTGTGTGTGTGTGTGTGTGTGTGTGTGTGTGTCTGCCTGCAGGATTATTCCCTGTAATGACGTGCATGCTGACCAGGCTTTGTATGCTGATTATAAATACAACTGATCGTTCTGATCAGCTTCAAACCTGCTTCTCTCCAGCTCGTCTTCATCACTGCAGCTTCAGGTCAGTCTGTTCAGTGAAAGATGAATCTGTTATCAGTGTGAATGAGTGTTTGATGATGGGTTTCATTAGTTTATTGAGGAAGTCTGAAGGTCAGCTGATGTTCCTTAATTCTGTGAAGCTTCACCTAAAAGCACAAACAGCTTCACAGCTGATGTGAAACAACAAATCTGATCAATTACTTTTTAAACTTGGTGACGAGTTACCAGAAGTTAAAACTCATACATTTGTTTTTGTAGTATCCCCTGATTTTATATGATGCAGCATTAAGTTTGACTGAAAAACAAACAAACAAAAAAAAACCCCCAGTAAAACTGGATTAACATCTGCCATCAACTGAGGTGGAACGGCGAGAAGATGTTCTCAGAGCTTCAGAGGAGATGTAAAGGGTTCAACTCTGCGTGTCAGGATGTGAGCACACAGTTCAACAATCTGAGAAAAACATTTGTCACTGTAAAGGTCAGTGAGTCCCTCACCTACAGTTCATGATCGGATGGAGAGGTGGAGTCAGAGGAGGATGCTGCAGAGATGTGGGATGTTGGTGGATGTGGGTGGGTGTTGGTTGAAGTTGGTTGGTTCTTTCACTCCTCTTTCAAACCATCTGTCCTCTCTGTCCAAATTGTGAACATTGGCATCCTCAAAAGAGTGACCTTTATCCTTTAGATGCAGATGAACTGCTGAGTCTTGTCCTGTGGAAGTGTCTCTTCTATGTTGTGCCATGCGCTTGTGAAGTGGCTGTTTGGTCTCTCCGATGTAGAGGTCTGGGCATTCCTCGCTACACTGTACAGCATACACCACATTGTTAAGTCTGTGTTTTGGAGTTTTGTCTTTCGGGTGAACCAGTTTTTGTCTGAGCGTGTTGCTGGGTCTGAAATGCACCGGGATGTCGTGCTTGGAGAAAACTCTCCTAAGTTTCTCTGATACACCGGCTACATAGGGGATGACAATGTTGTTGCGTCTGTCTTTCTTAGTTGGTGTCTGATCTTCTTTTCTGTGCCTCTTTGCTGACTTTATAAATGCCCAATTAGGATAACCGCATGTTTTAAGTGCTTCCTTTACATGTGTGTGTTCCTTCTTTTTCCCTTCAGGGTTAGAGGGAACATGTTCTGCCCGGTGGTGTAGGGTCCTAATTACTCCAAGTTTGTGTTCCAGAGGGTGAGGAACACCCGTTTTCACACCTTGGCTCATGTGATTAGGTAGAGGATCATCAGGGGGTCCTTTGTCCCTCTTGGGCGGACACTCCCACAGGGTTTAAATCTGGGACTCTCCACCATTTGACTCTTAGAACTGAAGAAGCTTCTCGGATGAGAGGTGAAACATCTTAAAGCAACTTAAAGAAGTCCAGCTTTTCTTTCCAACCTCCTTAATCTAGCAAGATCAACCAACATCTACCAACAGATGCTTTTCATTCCAAGCTCCTTAGACTACGATGGTAAATGGACTGGTTCTTATATAGCGCTTTTCTACTCTTCTGAGCACTCAAAGCACTTAACACAACTTGTGCATTCACACAAGCACATTTTTCTAAGTGCTTTCTAGGTAACATTCACACACACACTCACACGGATGCATCGGAGAGCAATTTGGGGTTAGTATCTTGCCCAAGGATATTTGGCATGCAGACTAGGGGAAGCCAGGAATCGAACCACCAACCTTTCGAACAGTAGATGACCTGCTCTACCGACTGAGCTACAGCCACCCTGATGACCTGGATGACTGAGAACCTTCATAGACAGATGTCGGTAGATGTTGGTTGATTTTGGTGGATCTTGGTAGGTGCTGGTAGATGTTGGTTGATATTGGTGGATGGTTGGTGGTTGATGTTGGTGGATGTTGGTAGATGTTGGTTTATCTTGGTGGATGTTGGTTGATGTTAGTGGCTGTTGGTTGGTGTTGGTGGGCGTTGGTTTGTGTTGGTGGATGCAACATGGAACATGAGTGGAGCACATCACTGCATCCACACGAAGATCCAGAAACTCCCCCACCTCCTCCGAGCAGGTGCAGGGGTAGCTGGCACATCTGTGACGGCGTCATTAATGCTGAGGCACATCTGCAGCTGTAGGAGAATGTGCTTTGTCTGGACAGCGTCTGTGATTCCAGACAATGAAGAAATCTCACTGAGCACAGCCTGCAGCAGCACGGCTCCATAACTGACCCGAGTACAGCCCAGACCATCACCCACCGAAACCACAGCTGGAGTTCTCCATCCACCAGATCTTTTTTATTATTCTTATTAGTCGGAGTTTCTTTCATGTCTGTACAATGTTAAAGAAAACTGCATTAGATCTGCTGCCTGTGTTCTCAGTTGGTCATATTACTGGGATGCTTTAATCATCCATAGATGCACGAGTGGATGTTTAGGTGTGAGGGCTGTGTGCGATTTAACTTTGAGATGATAAACGTTTGATATGTGAATGTCTCTGTGCTGCAGGTCAAGATCAACACTCAGCATGAGTCCCAAGCACGTCGTCTTTAAAAAGGTGTCCCGTGACAAGTCGGTAAGTTCTGAAGATAGTTCAGCATCGACATCATAAGTCATGGAGAAGATGTGGTTTAGAAACCCAGAGCAGAGGTCATATCAAAGTTCCTTTTGGAGAGACTAAAGTGGAAACATCAGCACTGAAAGGATGCTGATTTGTACTCAGGACACCATTTAAGGCATCCATAAAGTTCTGGTCCCTGATCTTCCTCCACCGCTCTGTGTGCAACAGGATCCAGGTTGTTAATCCGGACCCTCTGGGTTGCGATGGCATCTTTGTGCTGAAATCCAAATTGAACTGACATGTGACAGAGTAACTGTAATATTAATGTCTGCTTTGCCTGCGGGTAAACATTCAGTTTTTTTTATTTCTGACCTCAGAATGGGAAAAGGTTCAAAAACATTAACTCCATCGATGAACTGAACCGATGCGCCTCCTGTTCCCGGTCTGTGGGAAACTAAAAGCACAAATAAAAACCTCTACTCAGAGCTGTGCTGTCATTTCTGCCTCTGCAAGCATGTGATGGTCCACCCTGCTTAGAGTGAATGTGGAGCTCCTGCAGACTCTGAGTGACCTCCAAGTCACTGACTTATTCCCACAGAAAGACGTACCCATCCACACATCTTCTGCAGGACAGGTTTAGTAGGGGCACTTGTGCTGCAGGAGGTGTAGCACGACGAGGTGTTTGCTCTTGATCCTGCAGTCATTCTTACGTGACCCTCGTGTGTTTTCAGGTGACCGTCTACATGGCCAAGAGGGACTTTGTGGATCACTGCGACTTTGTGGATCCAGTCGGTGAGTCCTGATGCTAACTACCTGCTCTCGCTCTGCTTTTGCTACTGATTGAAAAATGTTTCTTGAAAATGTTTAAAGATGGGGGACTGACAGATGCAGGCCTATGTCTTCATGACATCTCTGCATGTGCTGAGCCCTGTGAGAGAAAAAAGCATAAACTCTGTCAGGACCCCACAAAGACTGGGGAAGAAAAACATGGAGACATGACAGACTGTGGAGACAAATGAGCAGAACACAGAGACAGGACTACGACAGTAAAGAGCCACAAAGACAGACCAGAGAAGGAGAGAGATACAGGTACAAGACAGGGACAGACCGGAAACGAAGACACCAAACATGAACAAGAAACATAGAACTAGAAATGTGAATAATGAAAAGTTCAGAGCACTATGAAATATAGAAATAAAGAGTGACTAATACAGAGCTAGAATATGAAATCTGAGTCACAAACCATAATTCACTCCAAACTGGGTCAAAGACCCAGGACCGACTCTTTAAACAGAGCTTCTCCACCACACAGCGCTCATGGTGAATGTTGAGGGGTGGCCTGTGCTGTGGGATCCATACACCGCAGTGAGCAGACTGAAAAACAGTACTCACTGGTTTTACTGCTAATTGTAAACTAGCCATGGATATGGGGATGGTAGCAGAGCAGGAAGTAGTTGATCATTTCTGCTCATGCCCAGTAGGAGGACAGTGACAAACCTTTAAAACAGTCAGGAATGTGTTGTGATTTGATCACTTCCTGTTTCCTACAGATGGCGTGATTGTGATTGACCCAGTGCAGCTCAAAGGAAAGAAAGGTCAGTGTGTTTAAATGTGTGCAGTAACATAAGGCAGAACCCGGAGGAGGTGCTGTGGGACTCCCTCCTTCAGCCCGTCAGTGTGGAGAAGCTCAAATCCAGCTTTACCGGAGGAGGTCCACAGGGCTTATGACTGTGGCTCCTGTGTAAAACATATTTCACTGAATGAAAGCTTCTTTCTGTGCAGATGAACATTTCTCTGCAGTGTGGGGTGGGTGCGACACAAAAGATCTCAGAGAACAATAAGCAGCTTCTGACAGACGTTTCTCCAGCTTCTATTCACACTGATTTAGGTTTGATGGAGCCAGATTCTCCTGGTGCAGCATGTTCTTGGATGTGTGGCTTCATTCCTGTTTTTCGGTGTCTGTTAGTGTATGTGATGCTGTCGTGCACATTTCGCTACGGCCGTCAGGACATGGATGTGATGGGCGTGGCCTTCAGGAGGGACCTCTTCCTGGTGACCCGGCAGGTTTACCCCGAGCTGCAGGACAAAGAAAAGCTCACCCACACCAAGATCCAGCAGAAGTTGCTGCGAAAGCTCGGAAACAACGCCTTCCCCTTTTTCTTCGAGGTGAGGAACAGCCTGAAACGTCTGGAAAGATCAGGCCCTGCTAGAGGAAGAGGTTTAATCCCTCCATCAGGTTCAAGGATAGAAAACAGAAAGGCCACATTTGTCATGTCTGGAATAGAGTCCTTTTTGTTGTGTTAGGTTTTGTACCCAGTGCAGATTTGGCCTAAATCGTCATCCAAAATCCTCAAGGTAAAAAAGGAAAACCTGATTACAGAATGAATAAAAACATTAGCGCACCAGTCAGAATAACAAAACCCCCACAAATGTTTCAGAAATCTGTTAAAACTCTCTTTAAAACTAGAAATGTGGCACAGTGGTTAGCACTGTTGCCTCACAGCAAGAAGGTCCTGAGCTTGACTCAACCACAGGGGTCTTTCTGTGTGGAGTTTGCATGTTCTCCCCGTGTGCGTGGGTTCTCTACGGCTTCCTCCCACAGTCCAAAGACATGCAGGTCGGGTTCACTGGAAACTCTAGACTGTCGACCTGTTCAGGGTGTAACCTGCCTCTTGCCCTAAGACAGCTGGGATAGGCTCCAGCAGAATAGTCCACATTTGAGCAGAAAAGAGTAGAGTTCTCTGAGAGGTTAGAAATTAATGATCATTAACCGTTCAGAAAGACAATCTAACATTTTAAGGAAGAAATTTTCAGAAATACAGAGAAGGGTTCTCTGTAGCTGTATGAGAACCTCCGAGAACCTGACTGAAATCTGAACACGGGCGAGGTCATTGTTCTGTAGTCACCAGCGTGTGTCTGTGGCACAGTTACAGAGGAAGGGGTGGGTTTCACTCTTCTAATCGTATAGATTGTCTTGATTAGTTACTATTCCTGTGTTTATTGTTGAAGAGGTTAGAATGAGACGTACCAATTCGGGTACCGTACAGGACGAGCGTGACGGTCTAATGTTTGTGAAACGACTCTGTGCTTCAGTTTCCAGACAATCTGCCCTGCTCCATCACTCTGCAGCCCGGACTGTCCGACGTGGGGAAGGTAACGCCATCACTACACTCAGCCTTTCATGTTCTTCATCTGTACATTGCTTCAGCACCACAAAGTCTCAGAGTCCACACACTGATGTTTCACATCAGCTTACCTCTCTCTGCGTTTTCACGCAGTCCTCTGAAATCAGCCAATTTGCCCGATATGAGCTGTAAATGTGCAAACTGTGTGTTTCTGTGTGCTGGACAGAAATGTGCGGTGGAATTTGAGGTGAAAGCTTTCTGTGGTGAGAACCAGGACGAGAAGATCGACAAACAGTGAGTCGCTCAGAGTGGATCTCAGTCTGAGGACTCGATGGACAGCCTTTCACGTGTTCCTCCGTCCTCTCTGCAGGAGTTCTGTCCGTCTCACCATCCGTAAGATCCAGTTCAGTCCAGAGGACAGCAAACTGCTTCCCAGCGCAGAGACAACCTTTGAGTTCCTGATGTCCGAGAAACCTCTGCACGTGAAACTGAGCCTGCCCAAAGAGGTCAGAGCTTCAGTCAGGTCCTGAATCAGACACCAGAACCACCAGGTTCTGAAAGCTGGAGGACTCTCACAGATGTACTCATGAAAGCACTTCACCTGTCTGCTTACCTGTCTGCAGACTTTTTACCACGGCGAGCCGCTCAAAGCCAATGTTGAAATCACCAACTCGTCCAGCAGGAACATCAAAGACATCAGCTTGTCAGGTGACATCAGTTTGGCTTCAGAGTACTTAAGGTGACGTAGAGCAGCGTGTCTCTGCCACCAAGCATCATTTCTTCAGTTTTTCCGTTAATAAAGGAAAGCGTGAAATGTACAAGCATGCAGAAGTTGCATTACCATCAGGGGAGACGATTGATTTAAAGCCAAGAAGTCTGTAGTGAACAAAAACTGTATGAAGTCCATTCCAGAGTCTTTACTCTCCAGAAACATCTAAGCTAGGCAGCTAATATGTATTTACATGTAAACATGTTAATCATGTCTTTCCCGTCATTATTTTGTTGGCTTATTTATTTCAAGACATAATGACTTTAAATAAAATGTCTCCCCCTGCTGGTACTGCAGCTTACTGCACGCTTGCACATTTCACTCTTTGGAGGGGCAAAGGGTGAAATGGACACAGTGGACGGCGTGTCTAATACGCACTTTGCAGTGGTATCGGGTTGACTGGAGACATCAGCTGATAACACTTCCTTCCATTAGCATAAATTTAAAAAGTCATGCAACCAAAGCCTGCTCAGACACGATTGGCCAAACTGAAACCACACAGGCTCTTACGGAAGCCTTAAAGTTGTGACCTGAGGAGATGTTTAACCAGAAAAGCTGCTCCTTGTAAACATGAGGAAAGGTGTCTGTGGCGGTGACACGCTGCCTCACCTTCAGGCCTCTGACAGCAGACAGGTGTGTTCCCTGCCTGCAGCAGCACGGTGGCTTACTTTGAGTTTCTGTGCTTAGTCGAGCAGGTGACCCACGTCATCCTTTACTCCAACGATAAGTACGTCAAGTCTGTGGCCAAAGAGGAGACCAGGTGAGTTAAGGATATAACAGAAGTATATTTATTTTGAATCTTTTCTGAGGGAACTTAAAGCAGGAGTTGCGTTCATGGTCTCAGTTTGATCAGACAGAACATTTTTTCTTTTTTCAAAAGGAAGATGTTTCCTGTACATTTAATTTTTGCATTGATCTGTTTAAAAACAGATGTGCCCCTGTCGTACCTGATACATCTTGGTCTAAAGCAGGGGTCGGCAACCTGCGGCTCCGGAGCCGCATGCGGCTCTTTAGTCCTTGTACTGCGGCTCCGCGTCGTTTGGGAAAATAAATTAGAAGTATTTAGCTGAAGTGTATTTTATTTATGTTAGTTCTTTTTTAACGTGTAGTTCTAAATTGTTAGATTATTGTGATTTTGAAATATAAAAATAAAATTATATTTTATTATTTTTCATCGCTCAAAATACGCATCACACTTGCGGAAGCCGGTATACCCGCCAAAACGCCTGCATTTATCGAGACTTTCAACCCCAGGTAGGCCAATTATGGATCTTCGGATCCACATTATGTCAGCAGCTCCACCGCGAACTATGTTAAAAACAAACAGCGCTCCCGCCTCACAGACGACAGCTTACAGTCCTGCGTAAAGATGAAGTTACTTCACTGTGTGCAGAGGTTCAGGAGCAGAAGTCCCATTGTAAACATATCACGGCAGACCCGACGATGTTTGCATGAACACGCTTTTCAGCATCTCTTTATTGACCGCGTTTCACACACGGTTGCTGTACGCATACAGCCGGCTGTAGCTTTTCAGCTCACAGCCCGACACACACCAACACAACAGCAGAGAGAGCACAGATTTTAAGGCGGCGAGGCGTGATTGCGGGTGCCGCTCAGGTGCGTCCGACTCCCCTGCAGCGGCGCTGCAGACCACGCCCCGCAACACACATTAACCAGGTAAAATACATATTTAGGCAGAATTTTGTAAATATCTATTTTTCATCTTTTAGCAGCATAGTGCTTTTTTTCAGTTAGTTTTAAAAGTCAGGTCAAGGCTCCAAAAGCCCAAAGGAGATATAAGGGTGGCGGCTCACAACAGGTTTTGTTTGCTGGATCATTTTAGTTCAGCTTTCCTTTTGTTATATTTCTTTAAGAGTTCAAAATGTGTTAATTACATAAATAAAATGTAATTTTCTCTGTAGCACTTCATGGATTTCATGAACAACAAACCTTAGTTGTTCACACAAAGCATAAAGGTAAAAAACACAATATATACAGTGTTATCTTCATTTTAGATGTCACAAAGTATTTGCGGCTCTCAGTGTTTACTTTTGCTTGGAAACCGGCTCCAAGTGGCTCTTTGGGTGTTAAAGGTTGCTGACCCCTGGGCTAAAGATACTCTTAGTGACCTCACACTGTCAGCTGGGTTAGTTTTAACCACCCTGGGTTTGACCAAGAGGTTTCTAATCATGTTATGTTTTCGGTTACAGTGACTCTGTGCCTTGTGGCACCAGTCTGAAGCAGGAGTACACCCTGCACCCTCTGCTGGCATACAACAAAGACCGCAGAGGACTCGCTTTGGATGGACGACTTAAACACGAGGACACCAACCTGGCTTCATCGAGCATGTCAGAGACACACTGAGGTTTTAATGATGGTGTTAGACAGGAAACACGGCTGCTCTTTAAAGGACAGGTTCACAGGATTTAACCTGGCAGGTGAGACAGATCTGTCATCAGAGCATTCTGGGCAAAATACACACAGTGTTCAGACCGGCTGCATTCTCACGAGATCTCCGGAGACTCATCAGATGAGCCTGAAGGCCGGTCAAGCCATCGAGGTGATGGAGCCTCAGTTAAATCACGGCTTGATGACCTCTGACGACTGGAAGCCTCCAGGAGACTGAACTATGTTTTCCAGAAAATCAACCACTGAAATTAGAAATATGATAGAAATGGACTCATCCAAGTGTCAGAGCCGAGGTCTCGTGTTGTTCTGTCAGGTCATGAAGCTTCCACAGTTTAACTTTCTTCTTAGAGGTGGAACCAGAAGCATCCCAAACGTTAGTGAGACGATTATTTGATTCGATGATTCGGACGTCTCCCTCCTAATGTCTCCTCTGCGGGGTCAGATCTCTGACCTGTTTCTAGCTGCTGGGTTAGAAACACCATGGGGACTCTGGATGATCTGAAGCTCTGTGCTGCAAACGGTTCCTGACTCTCAGTTTGTGCTGACGAGCCTGAAACCTTGCTCGTGCTTTCAGACACCTGTGACCCCTGACAGAGCTGTGAACCTGTCCTTTAACCACATAGCGTGCTAGAACACAATGCCGAGAGCACCTGAGTTTCCTGAGCTTAGCGAAAGAGCGTTGCATGACTTTCAGAAAGTTTTCCTTAAGCTGATGAGAGCTGTCTGTGTCTCAGTGTGAAGCAGGAGGTCCTGAAGGAGGTTCAGGGGATTCTGGTCTCCTATAAGGTCGTGCTGAGGATGGTTGCCTCAGGGTGAGTCTCACACTTCCTGCTGTTAACAGTGTGTGTATGTTCAGGTGTCTGGTGAGGGGTCAAAGGTCACTACAGGCCCTCTGCCTAACCTCACTTACAGCAGCTCAGGTGTGACGAGGCAGTGGTTTGAACACATTGTGAATACGAGCAACTGATGACACAGAACAACAAAAACAGCTTCAACGTCACCAACAGCTTGGCCCCAAATAGCAGACAGGTCTGGCCCGGATCTGGTGTCAACTGCTGGCTGACTTCTGGCATGGTAAGTGGTTTGTCATCCAGATGTGGGCCAGGCCTGGCGTAGATGGCACTGTCTATGTGATGGCATGCCACATCTGGCTCAATCTTGGTTTGGTCCATCTGGCCAGGCTCATAGAAAACAGGTCTGGCCTGGATCCGGCATCAAGCTGGCACTTCTGACTGACCGGTGTCATGGCAGAGTCTATGTCAACCAGATCTGGGCCATCAAAGGGCCGTCATTTTTTGCGGTATGTGGGCCATGTGTAAGAACATTGTGTGGGCCAGATCTGGGCCATACCAATTTTGCTATGTGGGGCTGTGACAGCCTCCTGGGTCAGCTGACCTGGACACCAGCCACACACCTCTATCATGTGCCAGGGTCATGAAACTCCATCTTTTCAAATCAGAGATCCTGAAGTGTCACTGACCAATAGGAGCGCTCTCTCAGCCAGGGTCGTGCCCGCACGCTGCGCCTCATATCAGAGTCATATCAGAGGGAAAATTAACCTCCAAAGCAATCTGACGCTTTGTGTCTGTTCTCTCTCTGCTGCCCTTCATTGACAGGACGATGGGATCCAGGTAGGGTCACGCTCAGACACACTGTGTGCGTGTGTGTGTGTGTGTGTGTGCGTGTGTGTGTGTGTGTGTGTGTGTAAAACATCTGGACTCACAGCTGTGTCTGTGCTTTACAGTGAGGTGTCTCTGGAGGTTCCCTTCAGGCTCATGCATCCCAAACCTGAACCAGGTACAGATTTCTTTCAGCTTCCACAACACACACACACACACACGTAAACACACACACACACACGTACACACACGCACACACACACACACACACACACACACACACACACAGAACATGTTCTCATGTAAACCGGCTCATAAGCTGGTCCAGCTGTGTGTGTGTGTGTGTGTGTGTGTGTTTACGTGTGTGTGTGTGTTTACGTGTGTGTGTGTGTGTGTGTGTGTGTATGTGTGTGTGTGTGTTTACGTGTGTGTGTATGTTTTAAGCTGCTTCTTGTGTATTGCTGACAGCAGTTTGTGATATAAACAAGAAGCTGCGTCACACAGATTAACATCCAGATTAGCACCAATTAATAGAGTTTAACACACACACACACACGTACACACGTACACACACGTACACACGTAAACACACACACACGTACACACGTAAACACACACAGACGTAAACACACACACACGTACACACGTAAACACACACAGACGTAAACACACACACACACGTAAACACACACACACACACACACAGACGTAAACACACACACACGTACACACGTAAACACACACAGACGTAAACACACACACACACGTAAACACACACACACGTACACACGTAAACACACACAGACGTAAACACACACACACACGTAAACACACACACACGTAAACACACACACGCACACATGTACACACACACACGTAAACACACACAGACGTAAACACACACACACACACACGTAAACACACACACACACGTAAACACACACACACACACATGTACACACACACACGTAAACACACACACACACACGTACACACACACACACGTACACACACACACACACATGTACACACACACACTCTCAGGCGCACACTCTTGCGTGTTCCCAGTGTGACCCTCCAGGTGTGTCGCTGTAGGGTCTACCTGACCGTATGAAACCAGCTGTTGTGATTTGGCACCATATAAAAAAAGTTCATATTGTTCATATTTCACCTGTTTCTCTTTTCTTGATGCTGACTGACCTGCAGCCAAGGACAGGTAAGTGTGACAGTAAACGACATCACTTCCTGTCCCACACAGTGAAGTCTTCCTCTGTGTGACGGACATCATAGGGAAAGGTTGGCACTTCCCAGGCCGATTCTCTGTCTTACAAGGGGGGAGGGGCTCGAATCTGACTGGTTAAATTTAAAAGGAGCAGAGCAGCAGACGTAGCTCACGTGGAGCAGGAAGGTCAAGCTCGTCTTACGTGGAGGGCCGGCCCAGCAAAGCGCCCCTGCTGTCCCTGTAAAGATTAATCCCACTTTTAATCCCTGACAGGCGTAAATAATATAAAACAGGCATCTCCTTTTTCCACACGACAACTAAACGCAGCAGATCAAAGAAATCTGTCAGCAGGACATGTAGAAAATTCGCTCGTCGCTCGTCCTGTGAATGTAAAATGTTATGCTGTCGTGTTCCGTCGTCACCTCGGTGAGAACAGCGGATGGATTTTGAAATGAAAACACAGTTAAAGGCCAAAATTCCTGCCCTCCTTCACGTTTGCCCAGCGGGCGAGATCGGAGGCTTTGCCGATCCAGTTGTGGCCTCCGAGCCTCATGTTTGACACCGCTAATAGACTGAAGTCTCACACTTTAGTTTTTACAACCTTCATCGGGCGGCTGCGGTTTAGGTGGTAAAGCTGGTCATCGAGCCCCAGCGCCTCCGTGTGGTCATGTGACTGTTTACGGCAAACACATCGTGTTTAAACGTACACGTGTTTCAGTTTTTTCTTGTTTATCAAGAACAGGAAGTGACTTAAACTGCTGAGACAGGAGGCGAAGCTTGCTGTTGACCTTCCCACTGTGTCTGTGCTGCAGTGAATCAGATGACATGGTGTTTGAGGAATTCAAACGGGCCTACCTGAAGGGCGTGGTCTACGGAGACGACGACGAGTCCCCCACCGACGCCTGAACTACAAAGATGGCTGCCTCAGGTCAAACGGCGCGGCGGCCACTCGGAGCTGAAGATGAACACAGCGTGGTCGTCCACCCGTGGTTTCCTCACTGTTTTAACGACTCCATCGTGTTTCCTACAACACCAACCTCAGGCTAACTACAGCCGCGAGGTGGCGCTAGCAGGAACCAAAAACTCTGTCTGCCATAAATGACCATCTCCTCCCCTAATGCAGTACTTTTACCTGGAACCAGATGTTTTTGGAGTCATTTAAAACACAAGTGTGGAGCTGCTTGTCTTTGATGAACGAAATGGTCTAAGTCACAGGTGTCAAACTCCAGGCCTCGAGGGCCGGTGTCCTGCAGGTTTTAAATGTGTCCTTGATCCGTCACAGCTGATTTAAATGGCTAAAGGACCTCCTCAACATGTCCTGTAGTTCTCCAGAGGCCTGGTAATGAACTAATCATCTGATTCAGGTGAGCTGAAACAGGGTGAGATCTAAAACCTGCAGGACACCGGCCCTCGTGGCCTGGAGTTGGACACCCCTGGTCTAAGTGCTTCATTAGGGTTAGGTGAAGAATGCCGACGTGGCCACAGGCGTCCATGATTGGCCGTCCTCCGTCCAACTCCACCTCCTCCTGCAGCACGTGGAGCTTCTTTTGTTCCAGAGGAAAGCAGCTGAGGGCCTGTGGGTCATTTCTGGGAGGCAGAGTTTAACATTTCCCGTCCTCAGAGGGTCGGTGTGTCACGTTAAATGAAGGAAATGCCGGATATGATGAGTGTCAGCAGGCCGGGCTGTTAGCCGTGAGGCTCTGAGCGAATGTAGATGAGTAAAGTGCATCTTTAGAGCTCAGTGAAACGAGCTGCTGACGTTCTGTAGAGCACGTCATAGCTGACCTGTCAGTGTGCTTATTTTAGAGGCAGTGATGTTTCTCCTGTTTCTGTCTGATACCTGACATACGTGTGTGTGTTCCACTTTTTCTGCATGCATTAAACAGATTGAGGTTGTGAGCTGTTAGTCGCTGTGTTTGTGTTTGATTAAAGAAGCCTGTTCTCCATGTTTCACACTCCGCACAGCTCCATGTTTTTACATTTGGGTTTCTCACTTCTACTTCCTGTCACACAGAGGTACTTTTGTTATACGGTGACAATAAAGAGATCAGATCGAGTCCAGTGAGCAGAAACGAGGGCAGCATCCATCCATAATATCCTTGATATTTATAATTAAGTGATTTGTGTATATTAGTGCTATTTTTAATTCTTAAATTTGAAAAATCTGTAACAAGTTGTATTGTTTAGTTTAGCCTGTTACTGTCTTGGAGCAACTATAACCTACATCATTTCCTTAAGGATTAATAAAGTGTCATGATTAATGAGTACACCCACAAACTGAGGCTTCCTGCTGTTTTGTGTGTCTCTGCAGATGGACTGAGTATTTGTGGAGACACTGTGTCTGTGGATACTAACTGTCAGTCACTTAACACTGAGGCTGTGGACCCAGAGGGCCCGGACTCTAAGTGCAGCTCGTCCTGGGCCCGGGGGGCGTGTTCAGAGCCCAAATGTAATCCTTTGCCTGGATCCACAGAGAGCGGCTAACAGCAGCATGTAAATCCACTTTTAATTCATGGCTTCAAAGGAACACGACAGTGTTTGGAAGAATTTATTATCCGAGATGAGTTTGTGACAGAATGACTCAAATTCAGCGTGAATTTGAATTTCATTTGGAAAAATAATAAATGTCTCTACAGGAGATGAGCTGATAGGGTTAAGAGTGTAGAGAATTTAGATTTGGGGGTTATGAACGGAGCCTTAAACTAAGATTTTTGAGCTCTTTTGTCAGACACAGAGGTATTGACTTTCTCTACCATGATATTCTCAAAGTGCCCACAAAGCTGTCAAAGTTCCACCAACAAGCTCTCCTCTACTATACAAGCATGAGTTCACAACACATAATACACTCAAGTGAAACTAAGGACACATTGGTGCTAACAGGAAATCACAGCTTTTGGATACCTTGGAGCAAAAAGCACCATGGTCCGTGACTCACTTCATGGACAAAACAGGTATGAAGATCGTCCCGGTACCCTTTAAAACAATGGTTCAACAGACTGGGAGATATTCTAACCTTGGTGTAGAAGTGAGACCGATAACTGTTGAAGGTATCCAGCGAGTTAGGGAAGACAAGAATCGATTAATAAGAAACCTTTTGTCAACAAGATGCTAGCCTGGCAAACTGAAAAGGAAATATGTTGTTTTCAGTCAGGATGAGGAGGCCAAAAAATACGACGATGAATTTAAACTTGTGAACGAGTTTTCTCAGTTTTCACACTTTAGGCTGAACTGGAAGACTTTTCTGTGGATTCTGTGAAGACATCACTGAGACTGTGGAAAATGTTTCATTACAGCCCAACTTAGTTTGTGAGTTTGGACCGATTCTCAAAGTTGGCTTTGTTCTAAAACATTTCTTTGCTCTGTATATGATGTGGACTAAAACTGGAGTATTAATGAAAGACAAAAATCTGGACTGAATAATGTGATTATTTTAGCAACATATTACAGTCCGAGCCCACTTCTGTGCGTGGAAGAATCATCTCAAAGTATTTTCCAGATCTGGACACAAAAGCCCTGAAATGTATTTCCTTACTGGACTTAGAGATGCTCTTGGACTCAAACCCCTGTTTTATTTTATTATTATTTAGTTTTCTTCTTGTTTCATATCATTTATATGTTTTTTTCTCTATTCCTTTGCTACTGACTCAACAGCACCGTATGGCTGTTTTCTGCGTTTGAGTCAAAGTGTTGAACTTTGTTTGGTTTGGAAATTCAGCCTAAAAAATAAAATAAAATAACGACTCCGTTCACCTAAGAGTACACCTGAGTCTCTGCCGTGTGGGAGCGAGCTTCACTAAATCTGCGAGGGCAAAGGTGAAACCCTCACCTCTCACCTGCCATGAGAGCTTGTGTTCAGGTTAACTAGATTTGAGTTTTGATTGCTGTGTTTAAGTAAAATGACTTCATTGTTATCTGAAGATAACATTGATACGTGTATGCTTTTGCACGAGCTGGAGAAGGAGAACTTATTTTTGTCTTTAACGCGTGCATGATGAAACACCGGCACCATGGAGAGTGGACTATGTAAAGAAATCTAACTAGTTACCTAAAATCTAGTTAACCTGGTCACCGGTGACTTTCACGAGGCGTCGGGCTGCTTCACAGAGCAACCTTTTCAGGTAAGAGGCGGGAATGCTATGGGTCACACAGGCCTGTCGGAGCTCAGTGGACCATCAAACCCTCTCCGCTGAGTTCAGGCTGTTTTCACGCCAGCGGAGAACTCGTGTTGTTGTAATGTCACCGAGTGACCACCAGGGGTCGGCTCCGCTGTGCTGTCCGGTCTCTGCCGCTGGGGGGCGCTGCTCCCCCTAGCGGCAGACACCGGGGGTCTGATGGCAGGATGGCGGAGGCAGGGGGACCGGATTCCGCCGCGGCGCGGTGCCCGGACGAGTCATCGGATAGTGAGCCGGAACAGGAGCCCGGAACTCCGCAGAAACTCATCCGAAAAGTGTCGACGTCCGGCCAGATCCGCAGCAAGGTACGTGTGCTAACATCCGGGGCTCCTTGCGCACAGCCGGCGGTCAGCGGCGGCGGCGCTCATTCAGCGGAGCAGGGCCACACGCAGCCTGAGGGCACGGCGCTGTCCACCGGCTCACCGGCCCGCAGAACTCCATGTAAAATACGGACTCTTTAAAAGCCGGTCCCTCTTTCTAGCGGTAAGCAGCTGGTTTATTGTTAGAGTGAGACAAGTTCGGACCAGACATCGACCGTCGGATACTCCGGCGCGCAGTGAACATGATGTGTGATGTTTCAGCGCCGCTCTGACGTCTGTTTCCCGGACAGCCGTCCTCCACTGGCCGCTGCGGGCGGCGCTATCTTTGCCTTTAAAACACAAGTGTGAGATGTGGGCTGGATGCTGGTGACGCCGAACTGAAGACCGGACGCGTTTGCGCCTTAAACCGGTCTACTGTCTTTGGCCCGTGCTCCCGTAGTCCAAAGATTGGCGTCACTTTAAATCTGACCGATTTTAAACGGAGTTCTGAGCCCAGGCTTCAGCGTCCCTGGAAAAACTGTGCTTTTTGGGGTAAGGGCCACAGCTCTTAGACCATTTCTAAACCACATAACGGGAAACGCCGTAGCCAGACACCGAGTTTCAGTAGATGACCGGGTGTAAACACGTAGTCTGACTGGTCCGGTTTTTTCACCATCTGTGGAGCTTCCGTTAAACCTAATTAGGGCAGAAACGGCATAAAGTAAGCGGAGACGCCGGTAAAACGCACGGAAACAACAGAGAAACGTCGCGAGTTCAAACCGGTAACACATACCGGTTACTAGCTCACACCTGATAACGGAAAGATTTGGGCCCGCTGTGAGACATCGGTGTTTCCTATCGCTGGTGGCCTAAATGCGCGTGCTGCTGCGGGGTGGACAGAGGGGGCTGAGGCGGCGCTACGTTAGCTTTAGCACTGTGACACATAACGGTCCCATCACGGTCGACAGGTAACGGCCGGTTTTCCGGTAAAAGCAGCGGGATTTTAACTGCGATAGAGAACAGCGGGAACTCAAACCGGCACCGCTGATCAATACGTGACAGATTATACTTTTATTGATTACTGATCGTTTTTCATATTGCTGCCTTCACGGGCAGGCTAAAAACTCGGAAATGTGGACATCGTGTTGTCAGACGATGTTAAAGCAGCTCCATTAGGAAACAATTTAAAAAACAAACAAACAAACCCGGAGTCCTGAAAGCTCACTGTGAGGCGCTTCCTTCGACCTACAGAGCTGACCAAAGACAGGCTCTGGTTTTCAGGGCGGTAGGCATCAGTGATGAGCAGGACACAGGTGAGTGAGGTGTGGTTCCTGCTGCAGGGGGGCCTCCGGTGACGTAATCCCACTCACAGAGAGCGCGTTATTGGGCACCAGATCAAATGTGCCAGGTGTTCCTCTGTGAACATGGCGTCGTCATGGCGAAAGGGTTACCGGGTCAACGCTGTGACCTGCAGATCTTCACCGAGTCCTCACTTCATAGAGCCGCACAGCAAGAAGGTCCTGAGTTCAATTCCACCATCAGGCCGGGGTCTTTCTGTGTGGAGTTTGCATGTTCTCCCCGTGTTTGCGTGGGTTCCCTCCGGGTACTCCAGCTTCCTCCCACCATCCAAAGACATGCAGTTTGTGGGGATAGGTTAATTGATTAATCCAAATTGCCCATTGGGAGTGAATGTGAGTGCAAATGGTTGTCTGTCTCTGCATGTTAGCCCTGACTGACTGGCGACCTGTCCAGGGTGTACCCCGCCTCTCACCCTATGACAGCTGGGATAGGCTCCAGCGCCCTCCACGACCCTGGAAAGGATAAGTGGAAGCGGATGGATGGATGTTTCTCTGTAATAACAAACTCAGTGTAAACTATCTGTGTATAAACCAAAGCTGACACTGTGAGACTTCATCAGTGGTGTGAGCATCACAGCAGGTGTCTTTGGTCGTGTCCAGATTCATGGACTGCATCCTCCTGAGGTGGTCGGGTAGGCCGGAAGTAAACAGCTGTGAAATGTGACGGCCTGGCCTTCTGATTAGCGTCACCGCGGTCTCGGTGGAGTTTAATAAACTCGGCCGTCTGCTCCTTGCTATCTAAAATATAACAGGACACTGGAGTAAACTCTCGACCGTCTCACACTTCTGTTTAATCAGTTTTCTGTTTGACGTTTAGTCAGCTGTGTGAAAATCCCGGAGGAACCCACCCGATGGATTAATAAAGTTTCATTTTATCTAATCTAATAACTCTAATCTCAGCCAAACCGATTTACTCACGAACAAACAAAACACTGAAAAAAGCCCAACAATAACAGTTTTAGGTTGTCTAAGTGACTTATATATTACGTTTAACCCGAGTAGCGAAAGTGATCTGAAAATGATGTGCCGGGAGTTGTGCCGTTCTCGGCGGCTTCAGTGACCCTCGAGCTCCCGGCGAGCTATCGAGCTGGTGGGTAACAGACGTCTCTGAAAACCTCGAAGCACTTTTGCAAATATGCGATATCTTGATAAACCGAGCAGATATTTGATGTTTACACAGCTACTTTCTTGCCTGAAAATATGTTAAAAGTTTATTTTGTGACTCAGAAAGATTAGTAAGAGTAACTTTAAAACTTAGTAGCGGCCGCCATTGTTGGAAACTGGAGTTTGGCTGGGCCGCGCTATGAATTCTGGGATATGGTGGGCCACGAAGGACACACCCGACCCATCCTTCAAATTCGGGGAAAAGGAGGACGCATTTGTCGGCTGCATTCGGAGGAGTCTACGAATTTGGACAGCCTTCGGCGCGTCGCTGTGACGTAATCGGCCTACAAATGTGGCCTCAGGAGGAAGCAGCCCATGAATTTGGACACAACACAAATCTCTTCAAACACTGAAAATGAGAAAATTAGAATAATGTCAATAATAATTCTGACAGACATAAAAGACGGAGTTTTTTTAACTTTTCAAAATAAAAGCATGGGAATGAGGAGATAAATCACAGGTTTAATGCCTGCTCATGCAGTGAAGTCTGGAATTTCCTGCGGCAGCACATGGAAGGACAGGAAGAACATGGGTTCTATTTAGAGTATGGGACAAACATTGAGATTGAGTCATGTGGGACTCTGACAGGAAGCTGCACTCCACTGTTTCCTGCTGTCCCACGCCTCAGCCGCCAGAAACATTCAAACACTTCCAACTTTATTTAAAACTGTGCAACGTACAGCCTCCATCTTTACACAAGATTTACACACTTTCAGCTTGAGAAAGAAGAAATCTGTGCTCACAGGTGTGTGTGTGTTTCAGACGGTGCTGAAGGAGGGGAACCTGCTGAAACAGACGAGCTCGTTCCAGCGCTGGAAGCGGCGATACTTCAAGCTGAGAGGGAGGACACTGTACTACGCTCAGACCGCCAAGGTGAGCCCCGCCCTGCCACTGAGTTGCTGGGCTGTGTTCTGAGGACGCACGTGTGAGCATGACCTTTTCTGTGTGTCTGCAGTCCATCATCTTTGACGAAGTCGACCTGACGGACGCCAGCGTGGCCGAGTCCAGCACCAAAAACGTCAACAACAGCTTCACCGTGAGTCTTAAACCTGCAGCAGCACGGCCAGGTTCATCCACCGCTGAAAATAGTCCCCACACAGGCCGCTGTTCCTGCTCTGTGTGGTTACACCACAGGAAGTGACCTCAGGATAGATTCCTGTTTAATTCACATTCTGTCTAATCAGCTGATCAGTGACTGGAAGCAGGCGTGGCTGAGTTACGTCTGTCACTCATTGTGTGTGTCTGTGTGTGTGTGTGTTTGTGTGTCTGTGTTTGTGTGTGTTTGTGTGTCTGTGTTTGTGTGTCTGTGTGTGTGTGTGTCTGTCTGTGTTTGTGTGTCTGTGTGTGTGTCTGTGTTTGTGTGTGTCTGTGTCTGTGTTTG
>NC_140474.1:245000-347500 GCF_051167445.1 Perissodus microlepis
GCTATTGGTCAAAAGGTCATGATGTCACCGACAGCTGACCGGCTTCACGCTTCCTGACTCACCGCTGCGTCAGATCCTTCACGCTGTTATTGGCGACGTCTCTCCTCCGGGCCTTCACACATGTTTTGCTCCGAGCCTCAGCGACGCTGACCCAAGTGGGCCGGGCGGTCTCCATCAGCGCTCGCCGTTAGTCAGACGGTGGAAGCAGAGTGATGGCGATTAATCGAGCTTTCGTTTTGTCGACAGAGCTCATTAGTTCTCGTTTTAAATGCTTCCTTCGCCCGTGTGTTCACACAAAGGAGGATTATTGTGAACTGTGGGTCATGCACAGCTGCTTTGGTGGCTTAAGTGAACTGTGTTGAGGTGTCCGCCGCGTTTTAAACTGAGCTCTGGGAAAAGACCAGTGGGTCACATGACACAGGAATGAAGGAACATGTTTTATTCCCCTGCGTTCATGCTGCTGTGTGTGGATCGTGGACTTCCCGAGGCTTAGCATGAGTCGGCTGCAGCAGCGAGGACAGGAGCAGGAAGCTGGAAACAGGCAGAGGAGGAGACGTCAGGTGACTGTGTACAGCTCAGTGATTGGGTGATGACGATGTGGAGAGAAAGAAGAGGTTCAGGGACGGTGGGGGAGGGGCAAGAAACACTGCTATCTCTGTTTGTGCTCACAGAGGTCCATTGTGTGCGATGGCGTGATGTCACTTCCTGTCTGTGATGCCCGTTTGCCGACAGCGGCTGTGCAGACTGAGGCTGAGCAGCTCCACGCCATCAACTGTTGCGATTGGTCGGTGAGCCGACATGGAGCGCCCTCTGCAGGAACGACTTAGCACAAAATTAAAATAAAATACAAAATAATGCTGCGCTGCTCATCTGTAATCTGCAGGCTTCCCAACGCCAGCCAATCACAAGAAAGTTGTCTTACAGGGGGGGGAGCCCAGAATACTTGTAACAGTTCTAGATGTTCAAAGCCGCAGACCGTCGCAGCCCAACCCGGGCTGTGTTTCTGTCTCCGTGCTCGCTCTTCCTGTTCGTCGGGTTAACGTGACCACTGACGGCTGATTCTGGGATTCCTTCTCTCCGTAAGGCACCACGCTGCGAGCTCTCCTGACCAGTGTTGGTCAAGTTACTTGAAAAGAGTAATCAGTAACTAATTACTGATTACTTCCCCCAAAAAGTAATCCCGTTACTTTACTGATTACTTATTTTCAAAAGTAATTAATTACTTAGTTACTTAGTTACTTTTTAAAAGCACGATTTACAACCTGAACAGGTGATAAAGTGATAGATCTTTCAGCCCAATTCTACTTTTTCTGCATAATCCATCATACAAAATGTAATCAGATGGAAAAGTCTCTTTTTAAAACTTCGTTTATTAGTTTTAATCTTTTAACTTTATGCATCAAGCAAAAATTAAATTATATGCAACATTCTCTGCCTGGAAGAAATTTGTTTAACATTTAAACCTATTTTCTGCACATTCCAGCACATAAAATAAAATAGTTTTTTGTGTTTACACTCAGTCTTTTAAATAGATGCAAGTAAAACACAGCAGAAAATAAATAAAGTCAAAGACTAGCGGTCCTGTTGGGCAGGCGGAGGTTTACCCTGGTGCAGGTGAGCCGCAGCCGTCAGATGAGAGTTTCTCTGTGAGTTTCCCATTACGTCGTAGCTACTCTGTGCTTGCTCGGAGGTTTAGGGGTTTTTTCGCCGTAAGAAGAAGTTTTCTTCCCACGCACAACGGACACTAATGTTTTTGTCACTTTTTATGGAATCAAACTCAAAGTAAGGTCAGTACTTCCACGCTTTAAACGCTGCAGATCATACTCTCTCTGCGCTCGATATATGATCCATTGTTGATCTGCACACAGCTGTTGTCACGAACGTCGCACTCGCTTACGTCACTGTCGTGAGACACTCTCGCAAAAAACTCACGGTTTTAGTAACGCAGTAACGCAGCGTGCTTATGGGAAAGTAACGGTAATCTAATTACCGTTTTTGCAATAGTAATCCCTTACTTTACTCGTTACTTGAAAAAAGTAATCGGATTACAGTAACACGTTACAAGTAACGCGTTACTGCCATCTCTGCTCCTGACAGGTGTCAGCAGCCCGAGCAAGGAAGTCTGCTCCCAGATATCCCGACGTCCTGTGATGCTCTCCGTGTGACGGCCGAGCCTGTGCTGCAGGTTCTGTGGTCGCGTCCTGAAACGAGGCTTTGTTGGGACGTGACTAAGCTCTCACACGGAGCCCTGATCATTCCCAGAGTGTTCGGACTGAGCCTCGTGTGCTTTTATTCCCAGACATCAGAGTCTGGGAATAAAAGTTCAGGAAACTGCAACAGCAGGAGCAAAACTGATCCAGAACAAGTCAGAATGTAGCCACTCATCAGACCCTGCAGCAGTCTGAGCGCGTTTCCCAGCATGCACCACACCTGAGACACAACCTGAGGAGGAGCAGAGTGACAGAGGCACCAACTCTAACACACACACAGTTTGTGTGTGTGTGTGTGTGTGTGTGTGTGTGAGCACTGGATACCTGATAAGGGTTTCTTGGTTGGGTCTATTTCTGTCATTGAGGAAACAGAAGCTTCATTGTAGAGCAGCTGATCAAGAAGTCACACACAGAGTTTTGAGGGCAGCAGCTCTTCAAGCTTCCAGCTGTGTCCTCATGATTTGACATCTTGTTAATTAAAGTTTGAAGTGTGACATCCGAAACTCCTACATCTGGCTGTGGACTGTGAATGCACCGTGATGTATGCACCTGTGTGTTTCAGGTGATCACGCCCTGTCGGCGCCTCATCCTTTGTGCAGACAACAGGAAGGAAATGGAGGAGTGGATGACGGCGCTGCGCAGCATCCAGAACAGACAGAATTATGAGGTCAGTCTCGTCCCCACCATCCCAGTGTACAGAGACTGGTCTCTGTACAGCCTGCTCACTGTGTGTGTGTGTGTCCCAGTCCACCCAGTATAGCATGGACCACTTCAGTGGGATGCACAACTGGTACGCCTGCTCCCACGCCAGACCCACGTACTGCAACGTGTGCAGGGAGGCTCTGTCGGGGGTCACGTCACACGGCCTCTCCTGTGAAGGTACACAAGTACACACACACACACGGTGCAGAGCAAAGAGCTGTTATTGTGGCAGTGAGGAGTGCTGTTTGTGAGCAGCAGCGTGTTCCTGATCAACAAACTTGGAGCTGAGTGTGCTCCACCCACCTCCACCTGTGTACACGTGGAGGTGGGTGTGAATCAGCATCCCGTGAATCAGCATGCAGGCGGACTACAAAGGAAAGCTGTGAGGCTGACTGCTATCAGCAGACAGCTCCAGCTCAGGGGCTGTGCTCTGCAGTTTGTAGATGAGCCGCAGGATAATTTGACCTGTGTGTGTGTGTCTGTGTGTGTGTCTGTGTGTGTGTTTCAGTGTGTAAATTTAAGGCTCATAAACGGTGTGCAGTCAGAGCCACCAACAACTGTAAGTGGACAACGCTAGCTTCTATCGGGAAGGACATCATTGAGGACGAGGACGGGGTGAGACACACAGCACAGATGTCCTGTCAATTCTGAGTCGGGGAACGGCTCACCTCTGACCTTTGACCTCTGTGCTCAGGTGTCGATGCCTCATCAGTGGTTGGAGGGAAACCTGCCGGTGTCGGCCAAGTGCACCGTGTGTGATAAAACGTGTGGCAGTGTGCTGCGGCTGCAGGACTGGAGGTGTCTGTGGTGTAAAGCAATGGTGAGACACACACACACACACACACACACACACACGTCAGATGTCAGATGTCAGATGTGTGAACAGGTGAGCTGTCTCCACAGGTGCACTCCAGCTGTAAGGAGCAGCTGTCCTCCAAGTGTCCCCTTGGTCAGTGCAAAGTGTCCGTCATCCCTCCGACGGCACTCAACAGCATCGACTCAGACGGTGAGTGTGCTTCTGTCAGTCTGAGCCCCACGCTGCCCCCCGCAGGGCAAACACACTCACTGCAGATCTGCTCACACAGCCGTCATCCCCACCATCATCATTATAATCACTAACATTACCACCATCCCAGCCTCACGCTGACGGGACCCTGCAGGTTTCCTTCTTATTTCCCCTGATGTCAGTAACACACACAGTGAACCCTCTGCATTGGCTGCACTGCAACATGATCGCACAGTCAGCGTTCTCCTGAATGATGGGTACGGCCGCTCGGACAATACCGCCACATCTCCGTCTCTGTACCTGCACGTCTGTGCTGGAGCTTCATTAAAATGGTGGTAAAAACGGACATGTCAGAGAACTAAACACAGCTGTATTCATCCCACAAGAAAGAACATCTCCAGACTGCGATTAAAGATGAAGTCAGCAAACAATAAAGATGAGAGTGTGCTCAGTAAACAGGCAGGTTCATCCACACCATCAACGTGTCTCCTCACAGAGAGACGTTGAGCTCTGTGCCATAAACTTTGAAGACGTCAGAATGCCGACACTTCCCCCACAAAGATGACCTTTGACACCAATACAAACCAATAAAGTTGTGGTCTGACGACCTTTGAAAAAGCTCACCACCCTCACTGGTCACTACAGCAGACCCACTCATTTTGTTCTGTGCAGGCTGAAATATGACAGCCAAGGGCCTCAGGGTGGGCTCTCGGGTTAAAGCGGCTGTTACAGAGGTTTTAATGTGTGCAGCATCAAGCCAGCACCGCCCACGTCTGTCTGCAGGAGGTCGACACAAACCAGTGCCCCACTAACCCACAGCAGACCAACAGCTGGTGTGTGTGTGTGTGTGTGTGTGTGTGTGTGTGTGTGTGTGTGCGTGTGTGTGTGTGTGCGTGTGTGTGTGTGCGCAGGTTTCTGGAAGGCGTCGTGTCCTCCGTCCTGCACCAGTCCTCTGTTGGTCTTTGTTAACTCTAAAAGTGGAGACAATCAGGGCGTGAAGTTCCTGCGGCGCTTCAAGCAGCTGCTGAACCCGGCGCAGGTGTTTGACCTGATGAATGGAGGGCCTCACCTGGGGTGACACGCACACAGACGCACACAGACAAAAACACAGTAACACACAGTATGTTTGACATGAAAGTTCACACCTCTGTGTGTGTGTGTGGCAGTCTGCGGCTGTTCCAGAAGTTCGATACCTTCAGGATCCTGGTGTGTGGAGGAGATGGCAGCGTTGGCTGGGTGCTGTCTGAGATTGATATGCTCACGCTGCACAAACAGGTACGAGCTTGCGGGTTAACTCGTGCTCTGCCTCCCGCCGTGCTCGCCGCTGACTGTGTGTATCTGTGTTTCAGTGTCAGCTCGGCGTTCTTCCTCTGGGGACCGGGAATGACCTTGCCCGGGTTCTGGGCTGGGGTTCGGCCTGCGACGATGACACCCAGCTCCCTCAAATTCTGGAGAAACTGGAGAGAGCCAGCACCAAGATGCTTGACAGGTGACCAGTTATCTGATGTCACACGAGGATGGGGACGACCTACGGGTCCGGGCTGTAGCTCAGGTAAACCACGCCTTTCTCTCTTCCTGTTGCAGGTGGAGCATCATGGTCTATGAGACTAAGTTTCCACGGCAACACTCTGCATCCACTGTCACCGAGGACTGCAGCGATGACTCTGAGGTGAGACCTCAGCACTGCTCTGATGAAGAATGGGTGTGGCCAATCTCATTGTCCTCTGCAATGGTTGTGTGTGGGTTTCTGTGGTTCTTTCCTCTGGTGGAACAAACCAAAGCCACTCATTTACAAAGAGTATAACAGTATTCAGAGGCTTAGCATGCTTGGATGAGGATTTATGAGCAAACTGGCTTTTTCTGGTTTGTGCAGGACCAGCTTTGGCAGGTTTTAATATTAGTTAATCAGATCATCATCAATAAGACAATAGTCAATAACCAGGGCAGCAGTGATGACAGACTTTAATACTGATCAGTATTAAAGTCGGGGATCAATGTTACCAAGCAACCTAATGATGAGTAAGTGGATATGTTTCCGTGAATGTGGCTGAGCTTGTGCTGAATGTGAGCAAACAGAGGGGTCGATCTGACACTGACAGAAGTCACCATGATTTTATTTTGAAAGTGTCGTGCTTGCTGAATCAGATTGGGAACAACGAACAGACTCCTCTGACTCGAGTGTTTCCATCCTCTAATCCAGGTCCAGCACATTCTCACGTATGAGGACTCAGTGGCTGCTCACCTGTCCAAGATCCTGACCTCTGACCAGCACTCGGTGGTTATCTCCTCGGCCAAGTACGCCCACCCACCTGCGCAGCCATCTGTGTCGTGTCTTGGGTGTAATTGAGTAATAGTGGTGTTTGTGTGGTTCATTGCAGAGTTCTTTGTGAGACGGTGAAGGACTTTGTGGCCCGGGTCGGTAAAGCTTACGAGAAGAACACGGAGAGTTCGGAGGAGTCAGAGGCCATGGCCAAGAAGGTACCACAACTGAAAAGGCACCAGTCTGTGTTTGATGACTCGTGTCTGTGTTTGATGACTCGTGTTTGATGACTCGTGTCTGTGTTTGATGACTCGTGTCTGTGTTTGATGACTCGTGTCTGTGTTTGATGACTTCTGTTTGATGACTCGTGTCTGTGTTTGATGACTCGTGTTTGATGACTCGTGTTTGATGACTCGTGTCTGTGTTTGATGACTCGTGTTTGATGACTCGTGTTTGATGACTCGTGTCTGTGTTTGATGACTCGTGTCTGTGTTTGATGACTCGTGTTTGATGACTCGTGTTTGATGACTCGTGTCTGTGTTTGATGACTCGTGTTTGATGACTCGTGTCTGTGTTTGATGACTCGTGTTTGATGACTCGTGTCTGTGTTTGATGACTCGTGTTTGATGACTCGTGTTTGATGACTCGTGTCTGTGTTTGATGACTCGTGTTTGATGACTCGTGTTTGATGACTCGTGTCTGTGTTTGATGACTCGTGTTTGATGACTCGTGTCTGTGTTTGATGACTCGTGTTTGATGACTCGTGTTTGATGACTCATGTCTGTGTTTGATGACTTGTGTTTGATGACTCGTGTCTGTGTTTGATGACTCGTGTTTGATGACTCGTCTGTGTTTGATGACTCGTGTCTGTGTTTGATGACTCGTGTCTGTGTTTGATGACTCGTGTTTGATGACTCGTGTTTGATGACTCGTGTTTGATGACTCGTGTCTGTGTTTGATGACTCGTGTTTGATGACTCGTGTCTGTGTTTGATGACTCGTGTCTGCGTTTGATGACTCGTGTCTGCGTTTGATGACTTGTGTCTGTGTTTGATGACTCGTGTTTGATGACTCGTCTGTGTTTGATGACTCGTGTCTGTGTTTGATGACTCGTGTTTGATGACTCGTGTTTGATGACTCGTGTCTGTGTTTGATGACTCGTGTTTGATGACTCGTGTCTGTGTTTGATGACTTGTGTTTGATGACTCGTGTCTGTGTTTGATGACTCGTGTTTGATGACTCGTGTCTGTGTTTGATGACTCGCATTTTCTGTCTCAGTGCAGTGTGCTGAAGGAGAAGTTGGACTCGTTGCTGAAGACTCTAAATGAGGAGTCTCAGGCGTCCTCCGTGCTCCCTCCAGCTCCTCCCCCAACCATCGCTGAGGAGCAGGAGGAGGTGGAGGGACTTGTGCTGCCTCCTCTTCATCTTCCTCCTCCTCCTCACTTTCTGCCCATTTCCACCTGCTCTTCACGCCCCACCCCTTCCACCTCCTCGTCCTCTGTGGTAGCAGCTGCCATTTTTAAACCTCGAGAGCAGCTGATGCTGAGAGCCAACAGTCTGAAGAAGGCCATCCGGCAGATCATCGAGCACACTGAGAAAGGTGAGCCCGTCATGGTCAGGACTCACCTGAACAGGTGTGGTGGTTTCACAGAGGAGCTGTTCAGATACAGCTCAGTAAAGTCAAATCTCTATGAGGCTGTGGATACTCAGCTACAGTCAGTACAGCTGCCCCTTAGCAGGCTGCCACAGGCTGGCCTATCAGAGGAAAGGTGTTTGGGGAGAAGGGCTTTAAAGAGACGAGTGATAACAGGTTTATTTTCGACGATGGATTGGGGGGCTGTATGAGATGCAATTAAAGGGAAAAATTCGATTTTCTGTCCTTCTGAAAAATTTGGGTAAATGCTCATCAGTTCCTCCCACAGATTGAAGCTGGGCTGAGTTACAGAAATGACAAACACACTGATCCAGGATCAGATCTCAATGTCTGCTGCTGCAGAACAGCTCGGCCTCAGGTTTGTTGTTAGACTCTGTCCACAGGCTGCAGGACTCACTGTCTGTGATGGTTAACCATGCTGGTTCAGATTCAGGAAACCAGGGCAGGAAGCTTGATGAGTTCGGTCACTTTAGAAATCAGTAAATGACCAGCTCTGATATTTTTATCAGTGTAATGTGAGGAGAACGTGGTGCGAGCGAGCTGAGCTGCTTCTGTGTGTTTGCAGCGGTGGACGAGCAGAACGCTCAGACTCAGCAGCAGGTCTTCTCTCTGAGCCGGGCCGAGGAGGAGGGTCTGGTGGAGGAGGACGAAGAGGAGGACACCGAGGAGGACAAGACGTCCCTGCACTCGTCCTACAGCTCCAAGCATCGTGGCGCTCGCAGAGGTCAGAAACATCCAAAGCGTGCTTTCCCCACGGGACGGCCGCCGCACGCTCATGCTTTGTTTTCTGTCTTCAGTCAGTAAGACGCCCTGTGAGAAGCTCATCAGCAAAGGCGGCCTACCACTGGGCAGCCCCGCATCACTTCCTGTCCAGACAGGAAGCCGGGACAACATGCCTATGCTCAACACAAAGATCCTGTATCCAGGTAACAGGCCGGCAGGTCTGACTCCTTAAAGTGTGTGTTTATGATGCCAGTAGTGATGCCTGTGTGTGTGTGTGTGTGTTGCAGGCTCGCTGTCCAGCAGCTCCGTCATCAGCCGATTGTTGGTCAACGCCGACCCGTTCAGCTGCGACCCCGACAACATGTGAGGCTCCGTGACTGCATCATAAGGTCCTCGCCGCGTCCACACGTGCTCTCATTAACCCTGTTGTGTGTGTGTGTGTCAGGGACTGCTACACTGAGAAGTGTGTCATGAACAACTACTTTGGCATCGGACTAGACGCCAAAATCTCTCTGGACTTCAACAACAAGCGAGACGAACATCCAGAGAAGTGCAGGTAGGAGTGGGCACGGTGATGGCGGCGTGGCGAGCTCCGAGAGCGCTAACTGACTCAGATGTGTCCTGATCTGCAGGAGTCGCACCAAGAACATGATGTGGTATGGAGTCCTAGGAACCAAGGAGCTGCTGCACAGAACCTACAAGAACCTCGAGCAGAGAGTCCTTCTGGAGGTGAGAGCAGAACCAGGAAATCCCTCACGCTCTGCTGCCTCAGTAAACTCACACTGACCTTCATGACGTCATGAATGTCTTCAGGGTCTTTGAGGCCGAGTTCAGTTTTCTTCACAGTATTTTTTATAAATGGACGTAGTCCAAACAACCTGCAGCCGACGGGGAGGGGCACGACCAGGAAAACGACAACTTCCTGCTTCCTCTTAGGTCCTGAGAGCAGAGACACACCTGCTCTGTGAACCACCTGACCTGTCACTCCACTTCTTACCGTGTTCCTGTAGTGATTAAAGAGATTAGCTGGTAACACGCGTGACACTGTGTGTGTTTCAGTGTGATGGTCGGCCAATCCCTCTGCCCAGTCTGCAGGGAATCGCTGTCCTGAACATCCCGAGCTACGCAGGTGGGACCAACTTCTGGGGAGGAACCAAAGAGGACGATGTAAGACCTCCACCTCCTCCACCTGTCTGTACTCGTGTGAACATGTTGATGCTGAAATGAAGTAATACATTTCTGTAGTACTGAACGTTTCATGTGCCCACACGTCTCATGTGAAGGTTGGCGTTTGCGTAGCTGCAGTCATTGTGAGCGCCCCTTGTGGAACAGGAAGTTCTCTGGTGGTTACTAGTAGTTGAGCGGTGCTGTCATGACTCGGCCTATGTGTTTCTGTCAGACCTTCACAGCTCCGTCCTTCGACGATAAGATCCTGGAGGTGGTGGCCGTTTTTGGCAGCATGCAGATGGCTGTGTCCCGAGTCATCAACTTGCAGCACCACCGCATCGCTCAGGTACCCACCCACCTACCTACCTGTCCAATCCAAACTGTCCTATCTGTCTGTAACTGTCACCTCCTCCCTCTCAGTGTCGGACTGTGAAGATCACAATCCTGGGCGACGAGGGTGTCCCGGTTCAGGTGGATGGGGAAGCGTGGATCCAGCCTCCGGGGTACATAAAGATCATCCATAAGAACCGGACCCAGACCCTGACCCGAGACCGAGTAAGTGAAGCAGCTCTGGGTTGTTCTGGGAGTCTCGATCCGGCCCGGCGGAGGTTTTCAGCTCGTGTCTGTGTTTCAGGCATTTGAGAGCACCCTGAAGTCCTGGGAGGACAAACAGAAGTGCGAGTTTCCCCGGGCGCCGCCTCAGCCACCACTGTCCTCCCAGCCTGAGATCGTCTCCGAGGAGGAGGCGACACTCATAAGCGAGTTCGGTCAGGCAGCTGGAGTGCTCATCCACAGGTGAGACCCACCCAGTGTTCCCACCTGCTCCCTGAACAAATGTTTTTACTTTTGATAACATGGCATGGCGGTGTCACAGTGGTTAGAACCGTCGCCTCACAGCAGGAACTGGTTTGAATCCTTTGCTAGGACCTGTCGTCCTACCGCAGCTCAATAAACAGATGGATTTGGTCTGATTCTGTTGAAGAACAAAGACCTTAGGGTCGACCTCTGTGTTCTTGTTGTGAGTACCTGAATGTGTTTGTGGCGTTTCAGCATCCGTGAGGTCGCTCAGTCTCACCAGAGCATGGAACAGGAACTGGCTCACGCTGTCAACGCCAGTTCAAAGGCCATGGACGTAGTCTACGCCGACTCCAAGAGCTCCAGGGTACGACAGCTGCTCTTACCTTTTTTATCGTTCACGTAAGTCCTTGAGCCTTCAGCTGTGTAAAGTATCACTGTTTGTCTACAGGCTCTGAGCTGCAGCGTGGTCATTCAGATGGTCAGCAACATCAAAGCTTTGGTCAGTGAGACTGAACTTCTCCTGTCTGGAAAGATGTCCATGGTAACTGCTTTGGTCCTTTACTTTATCCCAGAATGTTAGAAACCTTAGGCTCTATCTTTATCTGTTACACAATGCAGGTTGACAGGTTCCTGCCATGTTTTACTCTGATTGTTCATGGGTAACCACACCAAAAAAACAAAAAAAGCCTGGTCCTTGTGGTCCAGTCCTAACATTGTGTGTCTGTCTGTGCAGCAGCTGGATCCTCCTCAGCAGGAACAACTGAATGCAGCTCTGAGTTCTGTGGCTCAGCAGCTCCCCCGCCTGGCTGATGTTCCCTGGTTGTGCCCAGTCATCGACCCATCAGACCATGAGGTAATTACTTTACTTTATTGATTTATACAGCACTCTTCACAGGATAAAAACCACAAAGTGCTTCACAATAATATAAAACAGTACAATCAAACATACAGCACAAATCTAATTAAAAGCCAGTCTAAATAAATGAGTCTTAGGATGATGTTTAAAAAAAATAAATACAATCCAGGCAACATAGAGATGGAGGTAGAGCAACCTGGGGGCCACCGCTCTAAAACCTCTGGTTTTAAAACGTGTTCGGGGAACTACCAACAGCCTTTGATTAGATGATCTCAGGCTGCGAGAGGGAGCGTGAGCTTCTAAGAGATTAGAAATAAAGAGAGGAGCGTCATGATTCAAAGCTTTAAAAGTCAGTACTAAGATTTTAAAATGAATTCTAAAATGTACTGGAAGCCAGTGTAATGAGCGTAAAACTGGTGTAATGTGCTCTCTTTTTCATGTCTTTGTTAAAAGCTTTGCCGCAGCATTCTGGACTGACTGGAGACAGTCATGATTCTTTTTGCTCAAACAAAGAAAAAGACTGTTACAATAATCTAAGCAAGAAGAAATAAAATCATTTCTAACTCAGATTTAAACAAAAACATTCGCAGTTTGGAGATATTTCTCAGCTGAAAAAGGCAGTTCCTAATTAACTAACGGAGTGTTGCTCTAGAGACATGGCAGAATCAAAAACAACACCGAGATACCTGAGGCTCGGGTGAGCCTCAGGTATCTCTGAGCCAAGAGAACTAAGATGCTGTTTGATTATAGATATCTGGCTGTCAGGTAGGGCTGCCACAAACGATTATTTTGATAGTCGACTAGTCACCGATTATTTTTGCGATTAGTCGACTAATCAGATCATCATTCATTGGACGTACAGCTTATTGCACCAGCAGCATCTGCTCTTATATAACTATCATTAGCTGACAGCTTTAAGTGTTTAAGGTGCTAACTAAAAATAAAGACAAGATGATAGTTTATTACATTTTAATGAAATTTTCAGATTATTTCAATGGAGTTTAATAAACTCAGCCGTCTGCTCCTTGCTATCTAAAATATAACGGGACACCGGAGTAAATTATCGAGCAGCTCACACAAATCAGTTGTCTGCTTGACGTTTATTCAGCTGTGTAAAAACTATAATTTAATCTCAGCCAAAACGATTTACTCAGGAACAAATAAAACACGGAACAAAGCCAAACAATAACATTTTTAAGTTATCTAAGTGACTTATATATCATGTTTAACCTGAGTAGTGAAAGACAGCGGTGGGTTTGAAAATGATTTGCCGGGAGTCCGGTGTTCTCACGGCTCTAGTGAGCCTTGCCCCCGGCTAGCTATCGAGCTGGTGGGTAACAGACGTCTCCGAAAACGTCGGAGCGCTTTTGCAAACATGTGATGTCTTGATAAACCGAGCAGGTATTTGAAGAGATCTGAAAATATCTTAAAAGTTTATGACCCAGAAAGAACAGGACAGGGCACAGGAGAGGAGCAGCTACAATACCGGACACAGCTTCTTCTTCGGGGTTTAACGGCAGCTGGCATCCTTGTACATGCAGTGCTGCCATCTTCTGTTTCAGTCCGTTATTACACTCTTAAATCCTACTACTTATTCTTGCGTCTTTTGTGATCTTACAAAGCTTCAAACGACGCGTCGACTATTAAATTAGTCGTCGACGTAATCGTGACTAGTCGACTAATCGTGGCAGCGCTACTGTCAGGGGCAATAATTAATGTTTTTGACTTCAGTTTTATTTATATAGCGCCAAATCACAACAACAGTCGCCTCAAGGTGCTTTATATTGCAAGGTCGACCCTACAATAATACATATAGAGAAAACCCAACAATCATATGACCCCCTATGAACAAGCACTTTGCCGACAGTGGGAAGGTCCCTTTCAACAAGAAGAAACCTCCGGCAGAACCAGGCTCAGGGAGGGGCGGGGCCATCTGCTGCGACCGATTGGGGAGAGAGAAGGAAGACAGGATAAAGACATGCTGTGGAAGAGAGACAGAGATTAATACAAAGTACGATTCAGGGGGCGCTAGTGAGCCGACAATGGAGTAAGACGTGTTGGACTGGGCTCCCGTCTAGCTAGCTTATATTTTAACAATTGCTTTTAAAGGCTTATTTAAATGAACTACCACTCCCCGTAACACCTGTGACCGACGAGAAAAAACGGGCCAAGGTTACAACTGGAATGGCATCTAAACTCTGGAAATATAGGTATACTGGCCCCTCGGGCCAGCGGCCAGACGCATCCTCGGCACACGCTGATAAAGCAGGCAGGAGCTCGTCGCCTAGCTCGCAGTCAGGCACCGCGATGGAGTATGAAGGCCTGAAATCGGACATCTTCTCCTCTCTGAAAGACGATATCTCCATGATTATCAGGACAGAACTCTGCGCTTGCAGAGGATTTCGACTGCCTCAAGAACGAACTAAGACAAGTTAAGATGGAGATTACTAACAACACAGCAGCAGTCCGCTCAGAAATTAACAACATCAAGTCCGCTATTAGCGACCTGGAAGAGGGTTTATCATCATGGTCGTACAAGGTTGTCAGCCTCCAAGAGATGGTTGCAGGATTACAGACTGAGCTGGCTAGCTTAAAAGAAAAGAACAAAGATATGGAGGCAAGAATGTGGAGGTGCAATATTTGTATTGTGGGTGTTGCGGAGGACGCCAGTTCCAGCTCGACCAGCTCAGTTTCTACTCTATTGAAAGAAGTTCTGCAACTGGATAAAGAAATCCCAGTGGACTGCTCACATAGAGGCCTTGCTCCCAGAAGATCTAACGGGAAACCTTCAGTTATCATCGCCAAACTCCATTACTACCAAGACTGTGTCAATGTGCTTCATCAGGCCCAGGAGTGGGGCCCGTTGCAATATAAGGGGAACCCTCTGGCCATCTTCCCTGACTACACCGCGAGCGTTGCCAAAGCTCGCAGTGCCAAAGCTCGCAGTGCCAAAGCTCGCGGTGTAATCGCTTTTAACGACGTGAGGAACCTGCTTCGAGGGCGTCAAGATGTCCGCTACGGAATAATGTTTCCAGGGAGACTGCGTATATCTTTCAGGGGCAAGAGTAAGGAGTTTTTGGATCCAGAGAAGGCAATGATATATGTGAAAAACGTTGTCTTTCACAGAAGTCCAATAACAAAACACCGCTCAGGTTCAGATCAGGGAGGCCGTTCCTCCCAGTCACGCCCCTCCGGGTCTCGCTGTCGTTACCCACGTGAACATTGAAGTCTCCCAGTAGGACAACAGAGTCTCCAGGTGGAGCAGCTTCCAGCACCCCACCCAGGGACTCTAAGAAGGCTGGGTACTCTGAACTGCCACTCGGTGCATAAGTGCAGATGACAGTCAGGACCCATTACCCGATCCTAAGGCGCAGGGAACAAACCCTCTCATCCACCGGGAAGAACCCCAACGTACCGGCAGCAAGCCGAGGGGATATTAGAATACCAACCCCAGCCCGCCGCCTCTCACCAGGGGCAACTCCAGACTGAGACAGAGTCCAGCCCCTCTCCAGGAGACTGGTTCCAGAGCCCAAGCCATGCGTAGAGGTGAGCCCGACTATATCTAGCCGGTACCTCTCAACTCAGGCTCCTTCCTCACCAGAGAGGTGACATTCCATGTCCCAATTGCCAGTCTTGGTAGCCGGGGATCAGTTCGCCAGGGCCTCCACTCCTGGCCGCCGCCCGGCACACAATGCACCCGACCCCTACGGCGCCTCCTGCGGGTGGTGGGCCTGCGGGAGGATGGGCCCATGTCCCCTTTTCGGGCTGTGCCCGGCCGGGCCCCACGGACTAAGGCCCGGCCACCAGACGCTCGGCCTCGGGCACCCTCCCCGGGCCTGGCTCCAGGGCGGGGCCCCAGTAACCCTATCCCGGACAGGGTAAACCGTTCCCTCTATGTTTTTCTCATAAGGGTCTTCTGAATCGCTCTTTGTCTGGTCCCTCACCCAGGACCAATTTGCCATGGGATACCCTACCAGGGGGCAAAAGCCCCCAGACAGCATAGCCCCTGGGATCCCTGGGACACACAAACCCCTCCACCACGATAGGGTAGCGATCCTACTACTCTCCTGTCCACAAAACATTCTCTCAGATAGATTACTTTTTTATTGATAAACGTGCTCTTCCACTGGTTGAAACTTGAGATTATCAATCTATTGTTATTTCAGACCATGCTCCCCTAGTGATGAGAATGCACATCCCTGGTGCCAATCGTATATACCGCCCCTGGAGGTTTAATGCTCTTTTACTTTCTAACGAAGCATTCGTGAATTTTACAAAATCTGAGATTAGAGACTTTATTGAACGAAACCAGACCCCTGGGATGTCTTTTTCAGTTATATGGGAGTCACTGAAAGCCTATCTTCGGGGCCAAATTATCTCATTTTCCGTTTAAAGAAAAAAAGCTGACACCGAGCACTTGAAACAGCTATTAGATGATATTTTGCAGCTAGATATAAACTACAGTCACTCACCATCGGAAAGCATCCTTAAAGAACGTCAAGCCTTCAAAATGAAATTTGATCTTATTTCAACACAGCAAGCGGAGCGACTTATTCTAAAGTCTAGATGTACTTTCTATGAGGAGGGAGAGAAAATTGGCAGAGTCTTAGCACATCAAATACATCCTTTTGGCTCTCGGAGGAGGCGGACACACTTTTTCTCCTCTCCTCTCCCTTATCTTCCCTGCTTAGCTCTTATGTCCTTGTCTAGTCTCGTGTTTTTTGTATTACTTTCCCTGGAACACTCTCTCACAGTCTGTTCTCTAAAACCTAAAGAGAATTATGGATTTGATCAACTGGTCTCTGAATGCTATTGACACCCTTTTCTCAACGAGAAGTCTGAGCTCAGGAGAGCCCGAGTGCCCTGGAGGGACTTTCCCTGCCGGATACACGATGGACGGGTGGCAGAGGATCGTGTGCCTGGCGGGACTGTCGATCGAGGACGCTGAACATATCTACCTATTCAGAACCATGATAGCAGGGTTCTTGCTGATCGGAGCTGGCTTGGCTCTGGCTTATCGGAGAATTAAGAAAGCGGAACCGGCTGTTCAAACCCCCACAAGGCTGCCCGCTGGGATTGGAACGATGGGACGAGGCACGACTTCTCAGAACGGGCTCATTGAGAGCAGCATGGTTAAGACCTTGGAGACGCTTACAGCTTCCGTGAATACTCAGAATAACACCTCTGAGCGTATATTGGGTTACATCAAGGAGAGGCCTGCTCGAAATAACACCTTTGAGCGAAAGTTGGATCACATCGTGGAACAGCTCACTGCTGTCGTGAGTTCTCAGAATCGGCTCTCTGAGCAAAAGAATGACAACACCACGGAACGCAAGTTTGATACCATCATGGGGAAACTTGCGGTTCTCCAACGGGAGATTGAGAGACCAGTGTCGGAGTGTTAAAGAACAGCTTGAAATTCTCATGAGTTGTCGCAAAAGAAAAATGACCATTATAATCCGGCTACCCCTTCGGCGCCAGCTGCGGTCTCAAGCTGAACAAAAACTCCCTGATAACGACTGTGTTTAGTCTGTTCCTTCCCATTCCATGCAAGGCCACCTGGGTTGGCTGGAAGACTGTTTACTTAGCCTGGCAGGGCGAAGGACACTGTCTCAGCTGAACTATGGACACACACACACATACACATACTGATACTAATAAGCACTCACTGACGCATAACCCTCCCTATCCCGGATCCAACGCCACCTCCAGCGCTTACCTCCCCTCTGATGTGGACATCGTGTCAGTTGGAGGCGCAGTCGAAAGATTGCAGCGGTCCCAGATCAGATGTACACACTGGAACTCTTTCCCATGTTGCTGTCTGTGTTTATTGTGCTATGGTGTGTTGATATCTGTGCATTCCTGTATTATCCTTCTGTGTTACACATTTTGATGTTTTTTTCCTCGCTACCTAGCCTGACCTGTCTCCCCAATGTGATGTTTCAATCAATCTTTATTTATAAAGCACTTTTCATACAGCAATGTAGCACAAAGTGCTTTACATGGTTAAAAGCAGCCCACCCCACCCCACCCCGCCCTCCAACTCACTCCCCACACTCTCATTAACATAAACAATCATGGATACATACCCACCCCTCCCCACACACACACACACACACACACACACATATAAAAAGTAAAATTGGGCTGGACAGACATGAGCCAGGTGAGGAAACACTATCACAGGGAGCCGTCTGCACCGGGAGCCGCAGCCTCCAGGCTGGGCACACAGCAGGAGGGAGGCAAAGATGTATGTGTATTGTATGTATGGTCGGCAAGGTCTGTCATCTCGGTTGTGGGCAAAAGACCTGCAACTGACAAATAACGGCTATCTCATCTCATCTCATCAAAAGTCATCCAAACAGTTCATCTCTGAAATAGCTGATGAACAGGACCTAAAACATACCGACCACACAGAAATCAGCTCCTGTTTCCAGGAATTTTACTCTGATTTATATACCGCAGAATCACAGCAAGATGAGTCTGCTATGCACAACTTCTTTAGTCACCTCAGTATAACCACAGTTGACCCTAAACTGGTTACCAACTCGAAAGGGACCTCTCTATCCAAGAGGTCATGATGGTGATTGGTGGAATGCAAAGTGTCAAGTCCCCTGGACCAGATGGTTTCCCATCTGAATTTTTTAAAACGTTTTCTAACGAACTTTCACCACTTCTGCTGTCAGTCTTTTCAGAGTCCTATTCATCTGGCACTCTCCCTCCAACTATGCAAGAAGTGGTTATTTCACTCATTCTGAAAAAAACAAAGACCCTCTCCAATGTAGCTCATACCGGCCGATTTCACTGCTAAACACCGATGCAAAGATTCTCGCAAAAATTTTATCACAGCGCTTAGAGGTCGTGTTACCAACAATCATCTCCACAGACCAAACCGGCTTTATCAAGGGCAGACACTCTTTCTTCAACATTAGACACGTCTTAAGTATAATTCATGACCCTCCCTCAACCGATACACCTGAAGCCCTACTGTCACTTGATGCTGAGAAGGCCTTCGACCGGGTGGAGTGGGACTACCTTTTCTATAGTTTGAGCAAATTTGGTTTTGGCCCCAGATTCATATTGTTGGTGAAAACTCTCTACAATTCACCAATGGCAGCTGTGCATACTAATAATACGATCTCTTCTTATTTTAAACTCCATAGGGCCACTAGTAGGGATGTCCTCTATCTCTACTTTTGTTTGTCATTGCTATAGAGCCCTTAGCATCAGCCATACGACAGGATACCAGTATCACAGGAGTCATCAGAAGAGGCCAAGAATACAAACCTTCACTTTATGCAGACGATCTATTGCTTTTTTATAACTGACCCCACCCTCGCCTTGAAACTACTAAGCACTCTGCAAAGATTTGGTTCAATGTCTGGCTACATAATAAATCCTCAGAAAAGTGAATTCATCCCAATCAATGCGGCTGCAAAAAATATCCCATCTAATCTAATACGATTCAAAGTAAATAATAAAACGTTTAAATACCTCGGAATCTGGATCTCCAGCTGTTACAAAGATCTTTATAAAACAAACTACCTGCCAATGTTGGAGAGTGTCTGTGAAGGTTCTCAGTCATCCAGGTCACCATAGTCAAAGGAGCTTGCAAAGAAAAGCATCTGGACTTCTTTAAGTTGCTTGAAGACGTTTCACCTCTCATCCGAAATCTGGGACTCTCCACCATTTGACCTTAGAACTGAAGAAGCTTCTCAGATGAGAGGTGAAACGTCTTCAAGCAACTTAAAGAAGTCCAGACGCTTTTCTTTGCAAGCTCCTTTGACAATGTTGGAGAGTCTGAAAAAGGACATCCACTGCTAGAGCTTATTATCCCTCTCCCTCTGTGGGAGGATTAATATAATTAAAATGAACCTTTTGCCAAGGCTCCTTTATCTAATCCAAAACCTCCCTATATATCTGACCAAACATTTCTTCAGCTCTCTAGACAAGTTAATATCATCATTCATTTGGAACAAGAAGAACCCACGTATAAGAAAGAGCATCCTGCAAAGGCCACGCCCACAGGGTGGACTGGCTCTGCCTAACCTTCTGTTTTATTATCGGTCAGCCAATATCAGGGTACTGCTCCACTGGATGCGTGACACTGATCATCTGGTGGTTCCAAGCTGGCTCTTCCTGGAGAGCTCATCCTGTGGACAGGTGTCTCTGCGAGCACTGCTGTGCGCCGAGATCCCTTCAGTCAGGCCAGTCTCTCACTATACTTCTAATCAGAATCAGAATCAGAATCGTGTTTATTGGCCAAGTATATGTGCAGACACATACAAGGAATTTGGTTCCGGTAGATGGTGGCTCTCGAGCACAGCAATGTAAATCACACACACACTCTCTCACACACACACACACGCGCACACACACGCACGCACACACACACACACTCTCACACACGCACACACACACACACACACACACACACGCACACACACGTGTCTATATATACATTACACATGCGTACACATACATGCACAAAGCTGTGTAAACCAACTATAAATAACTAATCTAAACTTATATACATAGAATACAGAATGAATGAGGTGGAATGAATACTACAGAATGTGCATAAGGTGCAGTTGCAGTCTGGCAGTGGGAGCAGTGTGACAGGTCAACTGTTTAGGAGGGAGATGGCGAGGGGAAAGAAACTGTTCCTGTGTCGGGTGGTCCTGGTCTGCAGGCTTCTGTACCGTCTGCCAGAGGGCAGCAGATCAAAAAGTCTGTGTCCAGGGTGTGAGGGGTCTGTGATGATTTTCCCTGCCCGATTCCTGGTTCTTGAGAGGTACAGATCCTGGATGGAGGGCAGGGGGGCGCCGATGATCCTTTCTGCTGCCCGTACAGTCCGCTGCAGTCTGCTCCTGTCCTGTTTAGTGGCTGCTCCATACCAGACTGTGATGGAGGAGCACAGGACAGACTCAATGACCGCAGTGTAGAACTGGATCAGCAGCTCCTGTGGGAGACTGTACTTCCCCAGTTGTCTCAGGAAGTACATCCTCTGCTGGGTCTTTTTGAGGATGGAGTTGATGTTGGTCTCCCACTTCAGGTCCTGGGAGATGGTGGTACCCAGGAACTTGAAGATCTCCACAGTCGACACAGGGCTGTCTGATATGGTGAGGGGGGCAGAGTTGAGGGATGTCTCCTGAAGTCCACTGTCATCTCTACAGTTTTAAGAGTGTTCAGCTCCAGATTGTGCTGACTGCACCAGAGTACCAGCCGCTCAACTTCCTGCCGGTATGCAGACTCATCACCATCTTGAATGAGGCCAGTGACGGTGGTGTCATCTGCAAACTTCAGGAGTTTAACAGCCGAGTTCTTGGAGGTGCAGTCGTTAGTGTAGAGGGAGAACAGTAGTGGTGAGAGGACACATCCTTGAGGGGCACCAATACTGAGGGACCAAGTTTCAGAGGTGATCTCCCCCAGCCTCACTTGCTGCTTTCTATCTGTCAGGAAGCTGGTGATCCACTGACAGATAGCTGGTGACACGCTGAGCTGGGAGAGTTTGGAGGAGAGAAGTTCAGGCACAATGGTGTTAAAAGCCGAACTAAAGTCCACAAACAGGACCCTGGCATAAGTTCCCGGGCGGTCGAGGTGTTGCAGGATGTAATGCAGCCCCATGTTCACTGCATCATCCACCGACCTGTTTGCCCGGTAGGCAAACTGCAGAGGGTCCAGCTGGTGGCCTGTAATGTCCTTCAGATTCAATTCAATTCAATTCAATTCAATTTTATTTATATAGCGCCAAATCACAACAAAAGTCGCCTCAAGGCACTTCATAGATACAGAGAAAAACCCAACAATCATATGACCCCCTATGAGCAAGCACTTTGGCGACAGTGGGAAGGAAAAACTCCCTTTTAACAGGAAGAAACCTCCGGCAGAACCAGGCTCAGGGAGGGGCGGGGCCATCTGCTGCGACCGGTTGGGGTGAGAGAAGGAAGACAGGATAAAAGACATGCTGTGGAAGAGAGACAGAGGTTAATAACAGATATGATTCAATGCAGAGAGGTCTATTAATACATAGTGAGTGAGAAAGGTGACTGGAAAGGAAAAACTCAATGCATCATGGGAATCCCCCGGCAGCCTACGTCTATTGCAGCATAACTAAGGGAGGATTCAGGGTCACCTGGTCCAGCCCTAACTATATGCTTTAGCAAAAAGGAAAGTTTTAAGCCTAATCTTAAAAGTAGAGATAGTTTCTGTCTCCCGAATCCAAACTGGAAGCTGGTTCCACAGAAGAGGGGCCTGAAAACTGAAGGCTCTGCCTCCCATTCTACTTTTAAATACTCTAGGAACAACAAGTAGGCCTGCAGAGCGAGAGCGAAGTGCTCTAATAGGGTGATATGGTACTACAAGGTCATTAAGATAAGATGGGGCCTGATTATTTAAGACCTTGTATGTGAGGAGCAGGATTTTGAATTCAATTCTGGATTTAACAGGAAGCCAATGAAGGGAAGCCAAAACAGGAGAAATATGCTCTCTCCTTCTAGTCCCTGTCAGTACTCTTGCTGCAGCATTTTGGATTAGCTGAAGGCTTTTCAGTGAGTTTTTTGGACATCCTGATAATAATGAATTACAGTCGTCCAGCCTGGAAGTAATAAATGCATGAACTAGTTTTTCAGCGTCACTCTGAGACAGGATATTTCTAATTTTAGAGATGTTGCGCAAATGGAAGAAAGCAGTCTTACATATTTGTTTAATATGTGCGTTGAAGGACATGTCCTGGTCAAAAATGACTCCAAGGTTCCTCACAGCGTTACTGGAGGCCAAGGTAATGCCATCCAGAGTATGAATCTGGTTAGATACCATATTTCTAAGATTTTCAGGGCCGAGTACAATAACCTCAGTTTTATCTGAATTAAGAAGCAGAAAGTTAGCGGCCATCCAGGTCTTTATGTCTTTAAGACATTCCTGCAGTTTAACTAATTGGTGTGTGTTATCTGGCTTCATGGACAGATAGAGCTGGGTGTCATCTGCATAGCAGTGTAAATGTATGCTATGTCTTCTAATGATGCTGCCTAAGGGAAGCATGTATAATGTAAACAGAATTGGTCCTAGCACTGAACCCTGTGGAACTCCATAATTAACCTCAGTGTGTGAAGAGGACTCTCCATTTACATGCACAAATTGGAGTCTGTTAGATAGATATGATACATATGGGCTAACACCAGTTGTTAGCCCATAGGTAATTTTTTTCTCTAATGATAAAAATTTTATTTGTGAAGAAGTTCATGAAGTCATTACTAGTTAACGTTAAAGGGATGGTTGGCTCAACAGAGCTCTGACTCTTTGTCAGCCTGGCTACAGAGCTGAAGAGAAACCTGGGGTTGTTCTTATTTTCTTCAATCAGTGATGAATAGTAAGATGTTCTGGCTTTGCGGAGGGCTTTCTTATAAAGCAGCAAACTATTTCTCCAGGCTAAATGATGATCCTCTAAATTTGTGACACGCCATTTCCTCTCCAGATTACGAGTCATCTGCTTTAGGGTACGTGTTTGAGAATTATACCACGGAGTCAGGTACTTCTGATTAGAGACCTTAGTTTTCACTGGAGCTACAGTATCCAGAGTCGTACGTAGTGAGGAGGTGAAATTATTAACAAGATAATCGACCTCTGTTGGGGTAGCGTTCAGATAGCTGCTCTGCTCTGTGTTGGTACAGGGCATTGAAGATGATAACAGTGGGTGGATTATATTCTTAAACTTAGTTACAGCGCTTTCAGAAAGACATCTACTTTGATAAAATCTACTCTCCACCGCTGTGTAATCAATTATTGTAAATGTAAATGTTATCAGGAAATGATCAGACAGGAGAGGGTTTTCAGGAAACACTGTTAAATGTTCAGTTTCTATGCCATATGTTAAAACAAGATCTAGAGTGTGATTAAAGTGGTGGGTGGGTTCTTTTACATTTTGAGAGAAGCCAATTGAGTCTAATAACAGACTAAATGCCATGTTGAGGCTGTCATTTTTAGCATCTACATGGATGTTAAAATCACCCACAATAATTATTTTATTTGAGCTCAGAACTAAATTAGATATAAAGTCTGAGAAATCAGACAGAAACTCTGTGTAAGGCCCAGGTGGACGATAGATGATAACAAGTAAGACTGGTTTCTGAGTTTCACAGCTGGGGTGGACAATGTTAAGCATCAGGCTTTAAATGAATTAAAAGTCTGTCTTGGTCTTTCATTAATTAATAGGCTGGTGTGAAAAATTGCTGCCACACCGCCCCCTCGGCCTGTGCTTCGAGGTTTCTGGTAGTTAGAATGACTCGGGGGTGTTGATTCATTTAAACTAACATAATCATCCTGCTGCAACCAGGTTTCTGTAAGGCAGAGTAAATCAATTTGTTGATCAATTATTAAGTCATGTACTAACAGAGACTTGGAGGAGAGAGACCTAATATTTAATAATCCACATTTCACTGTTTTACTCTTTGGTTCAGATGTGGATACTGTACTGTTCTTTCTTTTTGATTGTTTATGTTTAAGTTGTTTGTTGCTGGTTTTTAGTTTGTTTTTTGTCTTTTTGGAAGCTGACACAGTCTCTATGGAGATGGGTTTTTGGGGGGGGTAGCAGGAGGAGAGAAGCTGCAGAGAGGCGTGTAAGACTGCAACTCTGCTTCCTGGTCCCAACTCTGGATAGTCATATTTTGGGGGGTTTAATAAATTTGTCCATATTTCTAGAAATGAGAGCTGCTCCATCCAAAGTGGGATGGATGCCGTCTCTCCTAACAAGACCAGGTTTCCTCCAGAAGGTTTGCAAATTATCTATGAAGCCCACATCGTTTCTGGGACACCACTCAGACAGCCAGCAATTTAAGGAGAACATGCGGCTAAACATGTCACTCCTGGTCTGATTGGGGAGGGGACCAGAGAAAACTACAGAGTCCGACATTGTTTTAGCAGAGTTGCACATCGATTCAATATTGATTTTAGTGACCTCCGATTGGCGTAACCGGGTGTCATTACTGCCGACGTGAATTATGATTTTACTGAATTTACGTTTACCCTTAGCCAGCAGTTTTAAATTTCCTTCAATGTCGCCTGCTCTGGCCCCTGGAAGAGAATTGACTATGGTTGCCGGTGTCTCTAGCTTCACATGTCTGAGAACAGAATCACCAATTACCAGAGTTTGACCCCCGGCGGGTGTGTCGCCGAGTGAGGAAAAACGGTTAGACACATGAACGGGTTGGTGGTGTACCTGGGGCTTCTGTTTAGGACTATGCTTCCTCCTCACCGTGACCCAGCCGCCCTCTTTCCCCAGCTGCTTGGGGTCTGCCGGGGAACAGCTAGCGGGGCCTACGCTATCTTCGGCTGCACCAGCTACAGGGGCCTGGCTAGCTACGGGTGAATGAAGGGTGCGAAGCCGAGTCTCCAATTCAGTAATCCTGGCCTCCAGAGCTGCAAATATGCTACATTTGTTACAGATATCATTACTGCTAAAGGAGGCCGAGGAGTAACTAAACATCTGACACAATGAGCAAGAAAGTGCAGGAGGGACAGGTGAAGTAGCCATGGTGCTAACGAGTCGGCTACGAGCTAAGCTAAGCTAGCGAAACAGTACAGAGACAGTGAGTGAATACTTTGGCTATAAATTAGGTAGTGAGTACACAGAAAGTGTGCTTCGGATGAAGCACGTGAAGATTATACTATGAAAGAAGAATGTATTTAAAAGTTGTTAATTAAATTGCTAAGCAAATAAGCTACTCAGAAACACCACTGTGTTTGAGCAGGAACAGGAAGTGATACTCTACCGCAGAGCGAGCGAACACCAAGTGACAGCGCCACACATATGATATGGGCTAACACCAGTTGTTCGAAGGATTTCATGACCACAGGATTTCATAATCCAGTTGTAATAAGCTCAATTCGTATTTGGAATCAGTTTAGGAAAACCTTCAGGCTACATAGTCTTTCTCTCTTTGCACCAGCTATTAGAAACCATATGTTTGCCCCCTCCTTATCAGGTGGAGGCTTTCAGGTGTGGTGTAAAAATGGTATTTTGTTAATGTAAGACCTTTACATAAGCAACAAATTTGCCTCTTTTCAGCAACTGGTAAACAGGTTCTCCATACCCAAATCTAACTTTTTTAGATACAACTATGAAACTTTGTATCCTCACATACTGATTGCGTCCCCTCTCGTCCACCGGTCTCTCTGCTAGATGATATTTTTAAAGTTGCATTTGATCAGAACCAAATTATTGGTAACATCTATAATAAACTAATCCAACACAGCTCAACCACTCTCAATCATTTTAAATTAACGCGGGAAAAAGATTTAAATGTTGAAATTTCAGGAGAAGACTGGCTGAAAATTATAAGGAGGATCTATTCATCTTCAATTGAAATTGAATTGAAAGCCTTTATTGTCATTATACATAGTATAATGAGATTAGAAACAGCTCTATAAAAGTGCACACGTGCTTATAGCACATTATAAAAACTATACAATAATTTTACTATACACAGTACAGTACTGACAGAGACAGACAGGCAGAGAACTGATGATATTTCAGTGCAGATTACTTTTTGTACAAGTTTGAGTTGAGTATGGTGATGGCTTTGGGGAAGAAGCTATTTGCCAACGTCATGCTGTTATTCAGTTTAAAATTGTCCATCGACTTCACTGGTGAAAGACTAAACTGTCCAGATTTAGATCAGATCTGGATCCTACCTGTGATAAATGTAAGCAGGCTCCAGCCCTCCTCCTACATATGTTCTGGACATGTCCAATGCTTCATCAGTTTTGGCAATTGGTTTTCTCTACTTTGTCAGAGATTTCAGGAGAGCCTTTTGATCCTTGTCCCTTTGCTGGTCTATTCGGTACCGTCCCGCAGGGGAGGCATCTGAACAAACATAAGCAGAAAACGCCTTTTGCACTCTGTTAGCTAGGAGATGTGTGTTGTTACAGTGGAAAGACTCCTCTCCACCTTCATGTTCACAATGGATCACAGACATTATGTTGTATCTTAAACTGGAAAAGATGAGACGCTCCCTCAAAGGATCCACGTCCAGCTTCTACACTACCTGGCAACCATTTCTGACATTTATTGACAAATGGAAAGATGGACAATAGCTGCCTCTGTACAATTGTGTGCATGTATACATCTGTAAATGTCAATGTGTTTTTGGGGTTGAGTTTTGTTTTTGTTTTTTAGCAGTATGCTGTACTGCTTGTATGTTTAATTTGTTGTTTGTGATTGTACAAAACCTCTTTCAATAAAAAGACTGCAGAGTGCACAGTTCAGTGCAGAGAGGTCTATTAACACATAGTGAAGAAACACCCAGTGCATCACCTAACCAAACCGCCTCGAGGTGTTTAGCGGGTGGTAATATGAAAAGCACCAACCCAGGAAGCGTGAAAACATTTAATGGCAAACATTTCTGCACATCTGTCTCTCAGGGTCCACTGACAGATTTTTCAAAGCGCAGTCGGGGCGCCAAGTTCCGCCTCGTCCCAAAGTTCAAGAAGGAGAAGAACAACAAGAACAAAGAAACATGCGCCACGTTCTCTCTGCCAGGTAACATCTGTCTCTCTCTGTGGGATTAAATTCACAGAGGATAATATAGTCATGGCATTTTATGAAATCACTGTTTGCGGTGTTTTCTGTCTGTCTGAACCACTTCCTGTTGATGTCTCAGTTCACCAGTGGGGGACAGAAGAGGTGGGGGCGTGGCTGGACTTTCTGTGTCTCACTGAGTATAAAGACATCTTTATTGGTCACGACGTCCGTGGAGCTGAGCTCATCCACCTGGAGAGGAGGGACCTAAAGGTACGCCGCTGGGTCACCGCTAACTGCTGATAGGTATAGGTTGATGTAGCATGGATGGATGGATGGTGAAGATGTGATGCATGGTGGTGGATGGATGGTGGTGATGGGATGGATGGGTGGATGGTGGAGTGGAAGTGCCTGCCCAGCCTCACTGACCTCCTCTGGTGTGTGCAGGACCTCGGCGTGACGAAGGTGGGCCACATGAAGAGGATCCTGCAGGGCATCAGAGAGCTGAACAGGAACAGCAGTGCCAGCGAGGCCTAACTGCTGCCAGGTGACTGCTGCTTTATGTGGACAACCTGACATTCTGGCTCATGTTAGCTTGGCGCTAACAGACTCAGTGTTGTCTTTGTCACATGGTAAAAGCGTCTGATTCGTCCCAAGTCTGCGGACTGACTGATCTAACTTTATCAGCTAATGTTAGGAACCAACCCAGACAGCAGCGTCTATCATTGATGTCGCCATTACAGAAAACGTAGTCAGTAAATCACGCTGAGGGCGTTGTGTAGGTGGTGCTAGCTCTAATGTAGGGTAGGTGTGTGTCTTTGTCATAGGGAAGAGGTCGTTTCTCCGTCGTAGTGCTGCTCTGCCTACATTCCACCTCTCTGTGCATGACCCTCACAGTGGACAGCTAAGTAGTGCCAATGTGGCTTTCCGCTGGGTGGGTGTAGCTTACCTGCTTGGAGATCATGAGTGGTGTAGCTGGATGGTGCAGTGAAGAACCAGGACACAGTGATAAGACATGAAGTACTGAAACCCGTCATACATGGAACTGTGAATGCAGGGATCATTTTTTTTAACACTGAACACATGTTTGTAGCAGCCTACACGCTGCATTTTATTATGTAACTGTAGGTATAGGTGTAGTTGGGCCACCACCCATGGGGCGAACGTTTGAGGTCAACACGTCGCTGTGCCGTCTGGGAAACATCAGCACATTTCTGCAGCTAACTCACAGCTACTTGCTAATGCTATCTCAGGAACATTAGCACAAGCTGCAAAGCTAACATTAGCTTGATGAACACTGTGGTCTTCACTGACTCTGAGCTCTGTTTGCAGGTTTCACTGACTGTTTTTTTCCCCTTTTTGTTGCCCAGCAACAGCTGCCTGCTCTCCTGTGTTGCTATTCACCACTTCACCTACCTGACCTCTGACCCTGGACCAGCGCCTCAGCCTACAGACGCAGGTCCAGGACTCGCTGTGATTGGACTTGGATCGGTCTGTGCTGGTTCTCAGTAACCTGACTGAACCCAGACACCCAGGATTTCAGGAGAAACAACCAATTACATGACCCCACAGTGCCTTGTCACCCCACCCACCAGCCAATCAGCAGGAGGTCAAGGAGGGGGGGGTTTATCATTCAGGACGTTTGTGTTCCTGCAGGCTGTTGAAATGTTCAGGAAACACAGAGCTCTCTCTGTGCATCTCGTGACCGTCTGCGTCATGTTTCAGGAAGTCAGAGAAGCTCCCAACCTGATTTCACTGCTGGAGGAGCCAGAACATCACTGTTGGTTTGAGTGTCTGAGCATCAGAACGAGAAGACTCTCACCTGACCAATCATAAGCCGTGTCAGTCGCTGCCCGAGGTGTATCCCCACTTTGAAACTCGTCAGAGACCCAGATCCAGTCTGCAGGACTGAGGTGCCCACCTGTAAGTCGGCAGCAGACCAATCACAGCGTCCTCTGGTATCTGACACGTTTAACCCTTTAATGACTTTACTTCAGGCTGCTGAGCAGGAACTCTGTAACTTCATCAGCAAAGTGTGGACACCTGAGGGGGGAGGGCCTATGTTACCCAGGTAACAGCAGCTGTAGCAGGTCAGATATTTATGTCTTGTATGGAGTGATCTGTGGAGTCCAGGAAGTCTCTTTAAGAAGAGTCATGATGAGGAGATGCTGGAGGCGGGGTCATGTGTCCTTCAGGCCTGCATTTGTGTGGATTCTACTTCTGAGGTTTAAGATAAGCCTTAAGCTCCGCCTTTCTGGGGGCGCAGCATCATGTTTCATATCGTTCTTATCTGTCCAGCGTGCTTATTTTAACACAAACTTATCAGACATGACAGGACCTCCTCCTGCCTGTGGACACTCACCTCAGCCCTGTGACATCACAGGAGCGTGTTGTTTACCTGAATCCAAACGAGCCTTAAACGTACCGTCAGCCCTGCCATTTCAGCTGGACGCTGCCCTGCCGCTGCAATCTGATGATGTCAGCTGCTGTAAATGTTTTGTTGAAAAGCGCAGATGTGTCGGGCTTATAAAGCATCTCCCTGTCTGTCTGTCACAAACACAGCTCCAGGTTCAAAGTTACAAACTCAGCAGAGTTATGTTTCTGTCAAAGGTGACGCGAGACAAGACGCCATCACAAGGCCTGAGGACAGGAAGTCTGTGCGTGAGGACAGGGCGTGTGTGTGTGTGTGGGGTTCATCCACAGCAGAAATCCCAGCGACAGCTCAGACATCGCGTTCTCTGTCATACGTGTGCTGTTCCTGCCTGTATTTATACGAGCCGGCCATCATCACCAGTTCTTTGATAGAATGTAATAAAAGTCACTCAGACGTGTGGAGAAACGGTGTGTGTGTGTGTTGGATGTAGATGCTGATGTTCCGTCTGTGGTCGAGATCAGAAGCTGCACCGCTTCCGTCCGTTCAACAGTTACCAGTTCGGGACTCACAGTAATGTTCGCTCCCAGCGGCACAGCGAAGCCCATCGTCAGGTTTGTGACACAGAAGGAAAGAAAAGCAAAGACGCTGTGTCTCATTTATCGAGAGTATCCGCCACAGGACCGCACACGTCTTTGAAACACTGCAAACATCCCAGGTTATGGAAGTAGCATCTGATCCACGAGGTTAGCATCATGTTTGAGCAGAAGTTCAGTCAAAGTAAAGCCAAGAGCCGCTCCTCAGATCATGGTCTCTTCCTCTAGGTGGCGCTGGAATGTGCTCAATACCACTAAGTGATTAAAGTGGGCCGGGCGACCTCGGTCCAGTTTGCTGATGGTTTTACACACACGAGCTCCACCATGAGGGCAGCTCATCATTTATACAGGCAGGTCCACAGGATGCAGACGGTTTTCTGGAGATGCAGGTGAAGTGCAGACGCTCAGCTTTGACTCAGTGAGTTAAACACAGACTGCAGAAAACTGAGAAGCTACAGACTTTATAACAACGCCGTCATTTCAGGGCTCCAGGGTATGGAAGCCTGTTTCTGCCACTAAGGGGGAAAAAAGGATCCATAACTCAAAATTTTGAGTTATTTTCTTGAAATTTTGAGTTAGCGCTGCCAATCAGTAATCTACGTGAATGATGTCATTTCCTTGTTACCCGGAAGCTGAAGCCCTCAGGTACAAATGCTACAGCTACATCCAGTCATGAATGCACAGATTGCTGAGTATTTTCAGCGTGGCTTCAAATGATGAAATCCTTGTGTTATTAGCTGAATCACATGGCGTTACTATCAGCAAACGTACTCGCGAAAGCGCCAATTTGTTGCGATCCGGTTTTGAATGCGCGCTACTTTGCACCATATGCTTCCGGGTAACAAGTGACCTCATTCATGTAGATTACTGATTGGCAGAGCTAACTCGAAATTTCGAGTTAATAAGTCAAAATTTCGACTTGTGGATACTTGGGTTTTTTGGCGGAAACGGGCTTCCATACTAAGGTAACTAAAGATAAGTGAAAATAAAACGTTCATTTTTAACACTTGGTTGCAAACCCTCCGCTGACACTGACAGCTCATGGACGTTACCATGTGCTTCTTTGCTCTTTAATGCGCTGCCACCTTTACTGCAGCGGCTCTCAGCTGCTGTTTGTTTGTGGACATTTCTGTCTTCAACCAGTGAAACGCTCGGTGGCTTCAGATCAGCTGACTGAACAATGTTCCCCGTGTCTGCGGTGATAAACTCCGGGGTTGCTTTGGCAGACGGTCGACAAAAACCATCTGCTTCATTAACATGAAATAAAGTTGTGTTTAGTCAACATTAATCTTTGTTGTATAACTGCACAACTTTCATACCAACATGATTTGTGTGTTTGTCATTCATGTGAACTCTTTGCAGTCACCTCATGTTAAAATAACACCAACGGTTTGGTTACATTTACACCTGTTTATGTTGACTTTATGTTAAACTGATATTTATCAGAAGAATTATTTATTCTCTCAAGCTGCTGTTTAACATGTTTGCAGTACATGGATTTTCTACATCCTCTAAAAACCTTAAAACCTTAAAAACAGTAAGACAATAAACACAAACACTTCTTTAACCAGTTACCTGTGTCCAGCTGGATTTGAACTTAGTGTCTTATAAACTGAAAAACAGCAGCAGGTGTCCCGGAGTTTACCAAAGGACAGCCCGGTGTCATCTGGTTGATCGCTGTCGTCCCCTCAGTGGATCCTTGGGTGTGAAACGAGTGTTTCTGCATCAAAGCTGAGGAACATTAGGCTGTGTCAGAGTCTGGGTGGCAGTGGTGACACGTCCACAGGACCCCATCCACTGAAGAGGAGTTCAGCAGTTTCCAAGCATCGGATCCAAAAGCCGAAGCTTGAGGTCAGTGTTAACGACGCAGCGTCCATCTCTGACGACTGATGTCTTCAAGGATCAGACATCAGGTGTGTTTATCAGATCAAAACATGTGTTACATACTGCCATCATCATCATCATCATCACAGAACATTTTTATAACCATCAAAAACTGATTTAACCCTCTGGAGTCCACGGACGCACCAGCACGTCCAAACGACCTATGACCCATCATGACCGTTTGCTGCTCTCTGTTTGTGGTCTGTGTTCATTTTTACTTTTTTTTTTTAATGAACTTTATTTAGAACAATAACAATGACAATCTCAAAGAGACAAGCGACATATTGAATCATTCAGAACAGAATCACACCTCTTTCTTTTCTCCCAATCAGAGGAATACACATCACTGCCACAGTGCAGTTGGTACACCACAATGAAATCGACAATAACTGAAAGTAAACATACATACATACGCACACATCTATACACACACATCTACATAATAATAATAATAATATAAAAAGATGAATAACCAATACAAAAATAAATAAATAACAATAAAAAAGAATGAAAAACAAGGAACAGAAATAAAGGAGACAAGGGGGATCATAAAATCTCTAAAAGTGAGGTTCCATAAACAAGACACATAACTTAAATAAGGGGCTAAGAAAAATCAAACTCTTCTAAAAATCTATGCAATTTGATTGCTTGGGGTTTATTTATTAGCTTAAGAGACTTACGGAACAGGGAGAGTTCGTTTTTAAGAGCAGGCCATGAAGGGGGGGATTTAGCATATCGGCATTTATGTGTGTAATACTTTGTTATAATAATGAGATTGTTAACTAAAAACTCACTATTTTTGTCCTTAAGGATTGCTCCAATTTGAATATTTTGAAAAGACCAAAAATCAATATTTCCATACTGGGACAATATTAGGACATAAATTCTGGATTGTCACACACCCATAGAACATGTGCTCTGTTGTTTCCGAAGTTGTTTTACAAATATAACAGTTGTCTAACACAAATTTAAATCTGTCTCTCATAAATTCATTGGAGGGGTAAATATTTTTTGTAGTTCTAAAATGGACTTCTTTAAATTTGGGGGGAATTGGAAATTTTAAATATTTGGTTCTGATCAATGAGATCTCAGATTTGTTAAAATCTTTAAAGATGAGTGAATGTTTTGTCTTCCTGGATATAAGGTGTTAACCAAATACCTCCTCAAAAACTGATTATTGCATTTTTCATTAACCAAGTCAAGACCATCTAGTTTAATTTTATGTAAATTTGGAGTCGGTATATTTGAAAAATTGTCCTTTATCGTATTGACAAGGACTATTGGGATATTCTGTGAAACCTTTTTATAGAGCTCGAACGAGCAACTCATGTCATATTTCTCATTAAGCCTGTTTAATTCAAGTATATCTCCATTTTCATCCATTATATGTGTCACAGACCAAATTTGTTTTGTCATCCATTCTTCCACAAATATAGATTTCCCCCGATTCAATATCACCCTATTATTCCACAATGGAACGCTGTGGGGACTAAAGTTATGTTTAAACATTAATTTCCAATTTAACAAAACTTGTTGATGAAATTTGGAAAGTTTTATGGGTAGTTTAGAAATTTCAAAATCACATACTAAAAGGAATTGGATCCCCCCAACTTTGTTGAAAATAAGAGATGGTATCAAGAACCAGATCTCATTATCATTTTTTAAGAAAGATCGGAGCAAATTAATCTTTAAAATGCCATTCATTATTTCAAAATCGATTGCTTTTAAACCCCCCTCTTCATAGTCTTTTATCAAGTCCCTGTTACTGATATAATGATGTTTATTTTTCCATATGAAATTAAAATTCACCTTATTGATGTCTTTTATAATTCTCGGTGGGATGGCTAGGGAATAAGCTGGACAGATTCATCTGGACAAAGGTTCAACCTTGGTCAACATTATCCTGCTGAACAACGTTAAATCTCTCTGTAGCCAATGGTTCAGAGTTTTTTTGCATTTGTCAATTGTATTCTGAATATTCTTTTCTTCACTATCAGCCATGCATTTAGTTATCCAGATTCCAAGATATCTGATTTCATTTTTGACAGGTATATTGTACAAAGAAGAGTGAGAACAATTGTGGATACTCATGAGTTCACATTTGTCCAGGTTCAGGCGTAGCCCAGAAGCATCAGAGAAGATCTTTATTGTATCTAAGGCCAATGGAATTTGTTCTTTATTTTTTAGAAAGATTGTTGTATCATCGGCAAGCTGACTTATTAGTAATTTGTGGTTATTTATGTATAATCCTTTGATGTTTGAATTTATGACAGTAATAGCAAGTAATTCAGTGGCTACAATGAATAAAAGAGGTGAGATGCTACAGCCCTGCCTGATACCTCTCTCCACCCTGAACCTGGGACATGTGCCTTCTGAAAGAGAAACACAACTATTAATATCAGTGTATAACATAGTGATCATATCCAGAAATGCATCTCCAAACCCAAAATGTTTAAACGTCTTAATAATAAAAGTGTGTTCAATAGAATCAAATGCTTTATGGACGTCCAAGAACAACATAAAACCATCATCCTTAATTAGGTAATTGTAATCGATAAGGTCCAAAACCAAGCGGATATTATTTTGGATCAACCGTCCTTTGAGAAATCCTGATTGTGTTGGGCTAATTATTTCAGAAATACCTGTTTTTAGTCTTGTTGCTAAAATGTATGTAAAAATTTTGTAGTCTGTATTTAAAAGTGTTATAGGTCTTAGATTACTTAGTTTTTTCTTATCTTTCCCCGGTTTTGGAATTAATTTTTATAACTCCTTGTTTCATTGTTGCCATAAACTCCTTTTGATTTATACATTCATTTAACGCACTGAATAATAGTAATTTTAGGTCTTCCCAAAAGTGCTTATAGAAATTAGTTGTTATTCCATCTGGTGAGCGATCAGATGCCATGCTCTTAATAGCAAAATCAAATTCTTCTATAGTTAGGTCTTCATCACAAATTTCTCTAAAATTATCATCAATTACTGGAATCCAATTACTGATTTTGTCAAAGAAGGAGGTGACATTTTGTTCTGAGTATGAAGACTTATAAAGGTTACTGTAAAAAGTTCATTTGCGTTTAGGGTCTGTACATTCCTCTCCGTTGATTATTAGGTTACATATTGAATTATATTCTTGTCTACGTTTTTCTAGAATTACATTAATTAAATCAAACAAAATGGGTGTCAATCAACTGTGCTACGTTTGTGCTGGTTTGTGCTGCTAAAATTTTCGTTTGTGCTGCTTCTGTTTTAAAGATATTAATGAAAATGTAAAGGTCAAAAGGTCAACCAGCCCCCCCACATTACCCAAATCAAACAAAATTGGTGTCAAACGTTTGTGCTACGTTTGTGCTGGTTTGTGCTGCAAAAATTTTCGTTTGTGCTGCTATCATTTTAAAGATATTAATAAAAATTTCTAGAGGTCATCAGAGGTCAACCAGCCCCCCCACATTACCCAAATCAAACAAAATTGGTGTCAATCAACTGTGCTACGTTTGTGCTGGTTTGTGCTGCTAAAATTTTAGTTTGTGCCGCTATCATTTTAAAGATATTAACAAAGATTTCTAGATGTCAACAGAGGTCAACCAGTCCCCCCATATTAATGGAATCAAACAAAATTGATGTCAAACGTTTGTGCTGGTTTGTGCTGCAAAAATATTTGTTTGTGCTGCTAACATTTTAAAAATTTTAATAAAATAACGTCTTGATGCGTGCTTAATCATCCAGGTAAGTAAATCCCAAAAGGTTGATTCTGTTCATCTGGACATTTTCAGTTGGAGAAAGGTTTCGTCACTCATCCAAGTGACTTCTTCAGTCTCAGCTGACTGCAGGTTTCCCCAACCTTATAAACAGTACATTTGCATAGTGAAGGAAACTAGCGCCACTGAATGAACAATGTGCTGGGGGGTTAGTTCCATGATTGTTAGTATGCAAATTCTTATGACCATTGATCAATGACAACTAATCAAAGCCTACTGATCAATGGCCATGAGTACCATTCACAGAAAGTGGGGAATGGCTGCAATCACAGCATTGTAAGATGGCAAAAGATGTACCCTTGGGCCCCCCTTCTCGATTCAGAGATGGTCAGCATCCTGACAGCCCAATGGACGAAGCTGTCTCTCAGTCTGCTGGTTCTGGCCCGGAGGCTCTTCAGTATCCTTCCTAATGGCAGCAAACTGAAGACGCTGTTGAAGGGATGAGTGGAGTCACCTGTAATGGAGAGGACCTTCCATATGAGGCAGGTGCAGTAGATCTCCTGGGGAGGGAGGCAAGAGAGGTCCCCACAATGCTCTCGGCTGCTCTCACTACCCGTTGTCATTTTTTCCTGCAGAACCCAATGCAGGAGTCATACCACACAGTGATGCAGCTGGTAAGGATACTCTCAACTGTGCCTCTGTAAAAGGTGCTCATAATGGGGGTTGAATCTCTTGTGCTTCTCAGTTTGCAGAGGAAGTAGAGTCGCTGTTGGTCTTCTCCACATTCAGGGACAGGTTGTTGTTGCTGCACCACTCTGCCAGATGGTTAACTTCACCCCTGTAGTAGATCTCGTCGTGGGTCAGCAGAGTGAAGAGAAGGGGGCTCAACACACATCCTTGGGGAGCCCCCGTATTCCGTGTTCTTGGGCTGGAGGTGTTGCTGTCGACCCGTACTGTCTGCTGTCTTCCTGTCAAGAAATCTAGCAGCCCGTTATACAGCAAGGTGCTGATCCCCAGCAGATCCAGTTTGCGAATGAGTTGCTGGGGAATGATGGTGTTGAATGCTGAACTGAAGTCTATGAACAGCACTCTGACATATGAGTCTCTAGTGTTCAGATGTGTGAGGGCTGAGTGAGGGGCAGTTGAAATTCCATCATCGGTTGAGCGTTTTGACCGGTATGCGAACTGAAATGGATCCAGGTTGGGGGAAAGCGATAATTTGATTTGATGCATGACTAACCGTTCAAAGCACTTAACTTAATAATGATGGAGGTGAGTTTGACAGGACGGTAGTCCTTAAAGCAGGAGATAGATGACTTCTTGGGTACAGTAATGATGGTGGAGGCTTTGAGGCATGTGGGAATGACGGCCTGACCCTAGTGATGTGTTAAAGATGTCTGTGAAGACATTTGTGAGTTCCACAGCATAGTCCGTCAGTGCTTGTCCAAGGATGTTATCAGGACCTGGAGCTTTGCGTGTACTGATTTTGGCAAGGGATCTCCACACACTGTCTGGGGATTGTGTCACCACGGTCTGTAGAGTGGGCTTGTAGTCTGTGATGGTTTGTATTCCTTGCCACTGCCTCCAAGTATTTCTGCTGTCGCTGAAGCTTTGCTATAGCTGATGCCACGTGACAGGTTTGCCCTTGCTGTTCTTAGACTCACCTAATTCCCGGCTCTGAAGGCTGCATTTTTCAACCTTAGGAGCATTTAAACCTGACCTGTGAGCCATGGATTCTGATTGGCCCGGACAGTGATAGTCCTGGTCTCTGTGACATCATTGATGCATTTTGGGATGTAGGCAGTGACAGTTTCTGTATATTCCTGAAAGTCTGTGGTGTTGTCGTGTGTGGCAGCCTGTGGTGGAAAAGCAGTGCCTCTGAGGACCCTTCTGGCCACACCTGTACCTGCTTACGAACTGGTTTGGTGACTTTGACCAGGGGCCTGTGGGAACCCATGGCACACCTAGATTTCTGCCTGTACTGACCCTTATGCAAAATAGGTGGAATTAAGACACAGTTCCAAAAGCAAACACAACTGATCAGTGCTGAGAGTGGTCCTGTTGCTGAGGTTGGGATGATCCTGTAATCTCTTATGAACGACCTCCAACGCTTCTATGGCTGGGATGCAAGTGAAGACAGATGTAACATCTCTCTCTCACTGTACATGTACTGTTTATAAAATTAGGGAAACATAACCTGCACAAACAAAATAATTTGCAGGACAAATGTTTGACATCAATTTTGTTCGATTTGAAGAAGGTAGGGGGGGCAACTTCACTCACGTGTGTTTATAAGGTTGGGGAAACCTGCAGTCAGCTGAGACTGAAGAAGTCACTTGGATGAGTGACGAAACCTTTCTCCAACTGAAAATGTCCAGATGAACAGAATTAACCTTTTGGGATTTACTTACCTGGATGATTAAGCACGCATCAAGACGTTATTTTATTAAAATTTTTAAAATGTTAGCAGCACAAACAAAAATTTTTGCAGCACAAACCAGCACAAACGTTTGACATCAATTTTGTTTGATCCCATTAATATGGGGGGGCTGGTTGACCTCTGATGACCTCTAGAAATTTTTGTTAATATCTTTAAAATAATAGCGGCACAAACAAAAATTTCTGCAGCACAAACCAGCACAAACGTAGCACAAACGTTTAACACCAATTTTGTTTGATTTGGGTAATGTGGGGGGGCTGGTTGACCTTTTGACCTTTACCTTTTCATTAATATCTTTAAAACAGAAGCAGCACAAACGACAATTTTAGCAGCACAAACCAGCACAAACGTAGCACAGTTGATTAACACCAATTTTGTTTGATTTAATTAATGTGGGGGGGCTGGTTGACCTCTGATGACCTCTAGAAATTTTTATTAATATCTTTAAAATGATAGCAGCACAAACGAAAATTTTTGCAGCACAAACCAGCACAAACGTAGCACAAACGTTTGATACCACTTTTGTTGGATTTGAAGAAGGTGGGGGGGCCAACTTCACTCACATTTTTCATGTTTGCAAAAATAGGCAGTGTTCTTTTCACCCTCTTCTATCCACTTGGCTTTGGATCGCAAATAAGCAGCCTTGGCTCTATAAAGGTACATTTCGTCCAATTTAGATTGTAAGTTATTAATTTTTCCTTTTTCTTCCTCAGTCCAATTCAATTTGCCATAAAGATTCATAAGTTCTTTTACTACATTTGGTTCCTCTTCTTTCCTTTGTCTGTTTAACTTTTTACCGAATGCAATTGAGGTTTTTCTGATTCTAAATTTAAGATATTCCCATTTGAGTATCGGTGTATTGATGGCTTCATCATTCTGGATATCTAAAATTAATTTTTAATAGAATTACAATACTCCTCATTTCTCAGCATCTTAAAGTTAAATTTCCAATAATCCTTAAATGTGTTGTTTTGGTCTTTGCTTTGTAGTCTTAGAATAATGGCGCAATGGTCACCATTAGAGATGACTGTTTCCTTAACATATTGTAAAATTGAGTTGGATACCAACCAATAATCAATACGTGACCTGCTTTGACCATTAGGTTTGTGCCAGGTGAATTGTTTTACATCTTTGTTTAACAATCTCCACACATCTATTAATTTAGTATCATTAGCGAAATTTTCAAATATTGGGTTTTTATGTTCTCTTAAAAATTTTGAAGGCCATCTATCCAACCATTCATCAGGAGTCACATTGAAATCACCTCCAACTACTATATAATCAGTGGGGAATTTGGTATAAAGTTCCTTTATAACTGTAGAAATTTGATGCAGCAGGTTCTTATTCTCTTGATCATTGTTGTATCCATAAACATTAACCAAAATAATCAGAGTATTATCAGTATTTAACACACAGGCAACCCAATGACCATCTTTGTCTTCCATGTTGCACAAAAGCCTACCAGGACATCTGTTGAAACAAATAGCAACCCCAGCCGACCTGTTTGTACCATGACTAAAAAAAATTTATCTCCCCATTGTTGTGACCAAAATTTCACATCAGATTCCTCAGGATGAGTTTCCTGGAGAAAAAAACAATTTGCCTGTTGCCCCTTGCAGAACAGAAAAACAGCTTTGCGTTTAATTGAGTCTTTAAGTCCCCTTGTGTTAATTCATTTTTACTTCTTACACTGTTCAACTAAAAACACTTTCAGAGGAAAGAGCAGGGAACTCACGTGACCCGGCAGTTGCGCTGCTTCTTCCGGTCTAAGCGCTCGTGTTTCCGGTCCGCCCTGTCGCTACCCGATCCGTACCGGAAACCCGATCGGTACCCCGCATGCACAAATCTTACATCACTTCCTCTCTTTGCCAACTTTTTTTTTTTTTTAATTTATTTAAATTTTGCACACATTTACAATCTCTCATTGGGAGACAACATTGTCTCCCAATGAGAGATTGTGGCGTTGTGTTTGCTATTTTGTATTTGTATATCTGTATTTTGTGCTTTGTCAATAAAGCGTATTCAAAATAATAATAATAATAATAATAATTTAGTGATAGTCGAGTGTGTTTATGCTTGTCTGTGTGGAGAGGATTGTTGGAATAGTGATGATGATGTCCGCTATCACTGTCAATTGTCAGTAAACACTTCATCTGGCTGATGAATCTTCAGTGACACATTACTAAGTCAGTATTATTAACTCTGTAATTAGGCGCCATTCTTCTTATTTTACGGCGCTGATGTTCAATCGGGGAACGCTCTCTGTTGAGGAGAAAAGTGTGAATTTGTTTGTATACGGATTATCCATTGTTTAACCCTCTGGGGTCGCCGGATGCGCCGGCGCGTCAAAATCACATGACCAATTTAAGACGACATAGCTACAAGATGCAGTAAGTCAGAGTCTCCATTTCAACTTGGGTCGAAAGTGCAGACTTCAAACTATATACCAGTTTTTGAATTGTGTCGATGGGCCACGTAAAACCAGAGTTATGATAAATAATGCACGCGATGTTTTCTTCTGAACAACACAGTGGCGTTTACAGCGGGAAGAACGGTAAAAACGGCGTTTTCTACAGACAGCGCTAGCAAACACTCTCCGCTTGCGAGTGAAAAAAGAAAAAACACCCCTTCCCTATTGGTATTAGATTTTACCATGTCAGCCAATCAAAAAAATAATATGGCAAACATGTGACACTTGGTTGTTTAGGGAGAAGGGGAAGTTTTTAGGAGTGACACCCGTGGCGGAAAGCGGGCGAGCCAAAGAAAGAGAGAGAGGTTTCATATGTGAGACATTAGTGACGTTTAGCGTGTTTGGAGGCTGTAGTTAGTTTGTTGTGTAGTTATTGTCTTGTATTGTGTGTCAGTTATACTGCTGAATTTCATATTTTCTCCAAAAAAAGCCGTCAAAGGCAGATTCCCGTGTAAACCGTGTTCCCACATGGAAAACAGGATGGATGCACCTCCTGCTGTCAGACCTGCAGGGTTTAGGCCTGTGCTGTTCTCCTCTGTCTTATACTGAACACAAACTACATTTTTTGGACTGGCACAAATAATTTGTGTGCCTTCTTATTTGATGCAGCACACCTGAATGTTCTGTAAATAGATTTAAATGGTTATATAAAAAACGCCTGAGGCCTTGGCTGCATTTTTAGGTGAATAGTACCATATAACTTTGTTGTTTGCAAAACTTGTGCATAATTTTTAGAAATGTACAATTTCTATTTGCATTTCAAGTTATGAAAATGATTCCTTAAACATGTTTGTAGGTTTTACAGTAAAAAATCTAACTTCTTTCTACTCGCATTTTGAATTTTTTGTCTGAATTTAGATCAACTGTGTTAATATAGTATACCAAAATGAAAAAATAACTCAAATTTCAGATATTTGAGGTTGTGCTGAAAATAATGATACCAAACAAGGCAAGAAAAACATATTTTAAAGATGAAATATGGAGGTAAAATCAAAAGTAGTCAAAAACGGCCAATTATACCCTGGACCCCAGAGGGTTAAATGTCCCGGTAGTCGAAAAGGAAGCAGAGCTGTTGAGAAATGCTAGGAGCTAACTGGGCGCTAACCGTATCATTCAAATATATTGAATGTCGCAATGTTGGCAAAAAGAGGAAGTGACGTAAGATTTGCGCATGCGGGGTACCGATCGGGTTTCCGGTACGGATCTTTTTTTTTTTTTTTTTTTTGAATACGCTTTATTGACAAAGCACAAAATACAGACATACAAATACAAAGTAGCAAACACAATGTCAGGGGGTTCGTATAAAAAAACAAAATAGACACAGTCTATTAAAGAATCAGATGATATTGAACAGGGAACATACGTTTATGGTTTTGACAGCTTTTTGATTTTGAGAATGTTGTATGGTTTTAACATATTGTTTGGTTTCATTTAAAAAGCACCGAAAGGATGGTTTTGCGTTTCCGGTACGGATCGGGTAGTGACAACTGACAACAGCTACAGCCGCAGCAGTTTACGGCAGGTCGGGACCGGGCGCGTGCAGCAGGCGCTCCCTCGTGAGCTCGGGGATTGGATCGGCTGACGGACCGGAGAGTCGGAGTGAGCCTCGGATCGGACCGTAAGTGCGCATGCTCAGTCGGCTGGTTCCTCAGCTGTTTGTCGGCTCAGAGAGTGTCAGTCAGCAGACGATACAAGTTTGGAGCCAAATTTCGTTTAGCTATTAAAACACTTCACGTCTCCTACAGAGCAGCAGGTCTCTGTCTTCACGTCAATAAATGTGAGATTTGATTGTTCGGTATCGTTCTCCCTAAAGACCAACAAAGACGAGGCTCATTAAACTTCAGTTTCAGTCGGTGCTCATTGAGCTCGGTCTCTGAGAGGCTTCAGTACTCGTGCAGCGGGCATCTCCAGGTGAGCTGTAGAGCTGGGAATGGATCCTTCACTCTTCAGCTCAGAAGAATCAAAGAAATCTTCTGCAGTGAAAAAGCAAAGATAAGGCTGAAGATTTTTATAAAGAAATCTTCAATGATGAACTCTTATGAGAACGCTGCTCTGTCTTCCTTCCTCCTCTCTAAACAACACATTTATTATTCCTCAGCTTCCTACAAGCATGTGTGATGTCATCTTCCTCTTCATATCCTGTCTAAAACTGGAGCTTTTGTTTCTTTGTCTGTAATTCTGATGTTGTTGAAACTGTGATGAAGAGGTCAGAGCTCTGTTCCAGGAGGATCCTGTTTCTAAGCACACGCAGTCTTCTGTTGGAATCGCCTCGTCTCTGGTATTACCTGGAAGAAGGACGTGTCCTTTAAACGTGTCCACAGGTGTGTCCTACCAAAGGTGTCCTTAAAACAGTCAAACTGTGATGTCACACACGAGTCTGTTCATTTGTTCTGGCGTGCTCACACTCCACACGTTTATGTCAGAGACTATAAAAAGTGATCCCAGTGGTTTTGGAACGGCGTTTTATCCGGACCACATCAGGACAACAAGTTGTGAAACATTGTGTGCTGTATGTATTTCATGTAATCTGTGTGCGACTGAGGCAGCTGCTGCGCTTGGACTTTGTTCTTTTGTGGAATAAAGTTTTGCTAGCAGCTTGCCATCATTTGATCCTCCTGCAGAGACTGCGTGTGTGTGTCTCTCACACCTGCACGTCAGCTGACTGAGTCCTCTGTCTCCACAGGTCGTCCTGATGGAGGCGCTGTCCTGCGGGGAGCGGCGTCTGGGCTCTGAGGAAGAGGATGCCGCCCCAGCTGTGGGAGTGAGTCTGTGTGACTCCGCCCCGTTGGTGTGGAGGATGCAGGACCTGAGGGCTGTTAGGGCTCAAGGCCTGGTGGGGGCACTCCTGGGGTCGCTGCCCCGAACGCCCCGACAGAACGGGCGCCTGGGTCGACCGCTGCTGCTGCTGCCAGAGGAGGAGGGGCTGCTGAGGGAGCGCCGCGCCGCTGCAGCCCTGCCGGACCGCTGCCAGGTCAGAGCGGGTCGTTACAGGTGCTGGCGCTCATCGTGGCGTCTCATTAAGCTGGCCGCCATGTTGGCTGTTTCGAGGTCACGGTCACCCTGTACATACAGTTAGCGTGTCAGGCTGCAGACATGTTTATTTTAACACGGGACTCTGTGGCACGGACTCACTGCTGGTTGTCATAGGAACTCCAAGGCCGAGCGTCCTGTGTGTTTGATGTGTTGTTGTTCTCAGCAGGATTGGGGGGGGGCGGAGCTCCGTCAGAAGTACGAGGAGGAGGAGAAGAGGAGCTTTGAGGAGCAGAGCGTCCTCGCACTGGAGGACAGGAAGTTGGCGCTGCTCCGAGCTATGACAGGTGAGTGTTGCCGTGATAAGGTTTCTGCATTCTGTACCTGGCGGCTGCGCTCACGGTGCCCGTCCTCTCAGGTGCAGAGTCTGGCGCTGCGAGTGCAGATGAAGCCCTGCGGCGCCGCCTGCAGGCTCTGGACCAGAACTTCACCTTCCCGCAGTCAGCAATGGCAGTCCAGCTGAGCACGGCGAGGGCGGGGCTAAGTTACTGTCCCGAAGCCCGAGCCTTCCTGCAGGCCTACGGGCCAACTGGGGCTGAGCCCCGCTGTGACGCCAGGTACCAGGTGTTCAGAGACCTACGGGGGCGGGGCTTCTACCTGACCTCAGCAGGAAAGTTTGGAGGAGACTTCCTGGTGTATCCAGGTGAGTGAGGAGCTCAACACCTGACCAGAATGATTCCTGAGGCTGACAGCCTGACATCACTGCTGACGTCAGTGATGTCAGGCTTCTGCTGCTGCTGACTCTGTGTGGTCATGTCTCGTCAGGTGACCCTCTGCGGTTCCACGCTCACTTTATCGCCGTCTGTGTGTCTCTGGATGAGTCCGTGTGTTTGCTGGATGTCCTCGCCGTGGCTCGTCTGGGATCCAACGTGAAGAAGACGGTCCTTCTGTGTTCGCCGGGGCCAGACGCCAGGGTCTGCTACACGTCGCTTCAGTGGAGCGGGATGATTTAAACCCGGGGGACAGGACAGACGGCACCCGCCGGCCCATGTTAAGGCAGGTCCGCATCCTGCATCTAAAACCTGTTTCTGTAAGTTTGAGGCTGAAGAACAACTGCAGGAGGTCATGTGACTGACAGGGCGGAGCAGGGCCGCGGCCTCTAAAGGACCAGTAGAGCATGATCGGTCTGCTCTTTGTTTCTGCGTGGCGAGCGTCACAGATACAGCTCTCTGCAGCTTTCAGACTCATCCACGCGGTTTCTCTGATGAAGCCTGCGTGGAGCCGAGTCCAGCTCTGATCTCCGAGCCGTTCGACAACTTTGTCTTAAAGCAGCGTGCTGGAGGTGAAAGGGCCCCGACAAACCCCGCCCACTTCTTTATTTCTTTTCATTAGTGACAGTGCAAGGAAACAAAGGACAGCTCTCCGTTTTTCAAAGATTGTATTTTCTCAGTGAGTCATTGTGTTGAAATAAAAGTGATGTGGTATCGATCTGTGATTGGGCGTGTGATTTCTGCCCCGATCGGCAGACCTGCTGTGAACACGAGCCACGCCAGGCAGTGACACTGTGAACAGAGGATGATCTGATATCGTCGTGTTGTTCCCACATCATCATAATAAATGTTGTCCCAGGTTTAACATTGCAACTGACCAATCACATTGTTGTGACGTCATGCTTTTGCAAGCCAAGCGATTGATTCATTTATGACATTCCAGTGTTGCAAGGACAGCATGTATAATGCTCGCCGTTTATTAAAGAACAGTATCCTGAAAAGAGTTCCAACTGCTGGATCGGCGGCAGCGGCGGTTTCTCGCAAGTTCAGTAGATTTTTTTTTTTTATGGCGTTTTTTTCCGAAGTCACAAAAGTATGACGTCACAACAATGTGATTGGTCACTTGCAATGTTGAACCTGGAACAACATTTATTATGATGATGTGGGAACAACACCAACACGAGGATATCTGTGCATGAACAGACGTGATAAAAGGTAACGACGCCAACAAGGATCAGAGCCGAGAGAAAATCAAACACACCCGAATTTACTGCAAAGTTTATAATATCAGATGAAAAGCTCTGGGAGAAGGTAGGGCTGCTCAATTAATCGAATTTTAATCTCGATTACGATCTGGGCTTTCAACGATCATTAAAAATGACTGAGCCGATTATTAGCCCCTCCCTCGTGCTTTACTCTCGCGCTGCTCCGTGTGGCAAGTCGAGCGCACCTCTGCATTTCGAACACATGTCACAACAATTAAGAGGACCCGAGGGAAGCTCGGAAAGCTAAGCAGAAGTTATTTGGAGAGGAGAGTGACTGTCGTTGGTTGAAAAGAGAGGTAAAAAAAACTTCAGTGGTGTGGAAACATACGGTGGCCCCTAAAGACAAAGTACGTACAAACTCCAAAACACTTGCAAACTCCAAAACACAACGGAAGTGCTCCAGGACGCTAGGGGCAGTGTTGAGCTCGATTTGCAAAATAAACGGCAAGTTTGTTGCAAACACATGGGCTGTATGGGACGGTCTAGTCTCCGTTGCGCTTCCCAGGTTGCCTAGCAACCATGATACTAACCGCTGGAAACGTGTCATACAACTTTGTTTGACAGAAATGAAGGAGAACATATTTTGTTCATTTGTTTGTTTGTTTCTACATGAGCTTTGTGTGATTTGATAAGTATCTGAGGCTGAGCCCACAGGACAGTAAAACATGATTGTTGGGCTTCATTTCTGTACTGAACAGTCATTTAAGATCAGTTAGTAAATAACAATTAGCTAATGTTGTTCATGAGACTAAAGTCACATCACTTTGGTAATGTAAATATAATATGGACAATATTATAGTTATTATATTAATCATTATTAGCTATTACAGCAGTGAACATGAACTCTGTGTCAAATACTGAGCCTCAGTACAGATTCAAGTTGCAGTTATTTATATGTCTTATCACCTTAAATCTTCACTCAAAGACAAGTGTCTTTGACAGTGCATATATAGGTGTATCATATATAAGAGACAAATGTTGTTCCTTCAGTATGTTGGCATTACTAAATTTGGCTCATTGCTTACATACAGGGAGTGCAGAATTATTAGGCAAATGAGTATTTTGTCCACATCATCCTCTGCATGCATGTTGTCTTACTCCAAGCTGTATAGGCTCGAAAGCCTACTACCAATTAAGCATATTAGGTGATGTGCATCTCTGTAATGAGAAGGGGTGTGGTCTAATGACATCAACACCCTATATCAGGTGTGCATAATTATTAGGCAACGTCCTTTCCTTTGGCAAAATGGGTCAAAAGAAGGACTTGACAGGCTCAGAAAAGTCAAAAATAGTGAGATATCTTGCAGAGGGATGCAGCAGTCTCAAAATTGCAAAGCTTCTGAAGCGTGATCATCGAACAATCAAGCGTTTCATTCAAAATAGTCAACAGGGTCGCAAGAAGCGTGTGGAAAAACCAAGGCGCAAAATAACTGCCCATGAACTGAGAAAAGTCAAGCGTGCAGCTGCCAAGATGCCACTTGCCACCAGTTTGGCCATATTTCAGAGCTGCAACATCACTGGAATGCCCAAAAGCACAAGGTGTGCAATACTCAGAGACATGGCCAAGGTAAGAAAGGCTGAAAGACGACCACCACTGAACAAGACACACAAGCTGAAACGTCAAGACTGGGCCAAGAAATATCTCAAGACTGATTTTTCTAAGGTTTTATGGACTGATGAAATGAGAGTGAGTCTTGATGGGCCAGATGGATGGGCCCGTGGCTGGATTGGTAAAGGGCAGAGAGCTCCAGTCCGACTCAGACGCCAGCAAGGTGGAGGTGGAGTACTGGTTTGGGCTGGTATCATCAAAGATGAGCTTGTGGGGCCTTTTCGGGTTGAGGATGGAGTCAAGCTCAACTCCCAGTCCTACTGCCAGTTTCTGGAAGACACCTTCTTCAAGCAGTGGTACAGGAAGAAGTCTGCATCCTTCAAGAAAAACATGATTTTCATGCAGGACAATGCTCCATCACACGCGTCCAAGTACTCCACAGCGTGGCTGGCAAGAAAGGGTATAAAAGAAGAAAAACTAATGACATGGCCTCCTTGTTCACCTGATCTGAACCCCATTGAGAACCTGTGGTCCATCATCAAATGTGAGATTTACAAGGAGGGAAAACAGTACACCTCTCTGAACAGTGTCTGGGAGGCTGTGGTTGCTGCTGCACGCAATGTTGATGGTGAACAGATCAAAACACTGACAGAATCCATGGATGGCAGGCTTTTGAGTGTCCTTGCAAAGAAAGGTGGCTATATTGGTCGCTGATTTGTTTTTGTTTTGTTTTTGAATGTCAGAAATGTATATTTGTGAATGTGGAGATGTTATATTGGTTTCACTGGTAAAAATAAATAATTGAAATGGGTAGATATTTGTTTTTTGTTAAGTTGCCTAATAATTATGCACAGTAATAGTCACCTGCACACACAGATATCCCCCTAAAATAGCTAAAACTAAAAACAAACTAAAAACTACTTCCAAAAACATTCAGCTTTGATATTAATGAGTTTTTTGGGTTCATTGAGAACATGGTTGTTGTTCAATAATAAAATTATTCCTCAAAAATACAACTTGCCTAATCATTCTGCACTCCCTGTATATTTATAAAAAGAAAATGTACAAGCTGTGATAAATGTTGCTGATAGAATGAAGAGTAGACTGGTATAGTAAATATTCCTTTATTGGGGGAGAAAATCAGACCATGTCATAACTGCTTTAAGTCATACAGAATAGATATCAGAGCCTTAAACAGGCTGACTTCTGCTAAATGGGTCAAACTGGGCAGAAAGTCTACAAACACATAACATCCTTATAGAATATGATGTAACACTATAGATCAACTTAGCTCAGAATATATAAAGCATATAAACAATTACAGCAATATGATGCAACAAACACAGCAGCTACTGATCCAAAATATTCAAAGCTTCATAGAACTGAAACAAACATTTATTTTTAGCTCCATTCTGCTGCTGATACATACTTTAGGTTTCTGAACATTAACCTTGTTGCTGCCTTTCATAGTGTGTAACTTGAAGGCCCTGAGTACTTTCTCCCACACTGAAAACACTGGATGATAACATTATTTGAACATTACCTAATAAGACTGATTCAGGACAGACAGTTATGTTAAACTTTCCTAGCAGTCCTTCACAAACAGGGAACAGTCTGTCTATTCTCTCCATCTGTCAGCTGCTGCTGGCTCTTCCTCCTCCTCTTCCTCACACACTGCTGAGTTTGTCCTGGTGGATCATCAGGGGTGCAAAGCCTCACAGATGATGTGCAGCAGTGGGTCCCTCAGTCTGTCCTCACTCTGGACACTTGCAGTCGTCACGCATGGAAATCAAATGTGTGATAAGCTGCAGGATTCAAACACAAGTGTAACTTATAAACACATGTTCATACTTTTATTCCACAATCAGAGAGAAAGAAACAGAGAGAGAGTGCAGGACAGACAGACAGGTGACAGTCTCAGGTGTACACACTGCTACACAACAGCACCAGAGAAGGAGGATTTAGTGTTTGTGTTATTACGAGTGCTAAACAAGAAGAGTTCCCAGATGGTCCAGTGGACACATTCAGCTTAACGAGTGAACCGTCAGCTCGTTCAAACACACGTTAAAGTCCGTTTGGCTCGACACCACCGAGCAGAGGCAGCAATATAACATAGCTAACATTAACAGTGCAGTGAATCCTGCTTGTGCCGTGATATTCAGGACTGCAAACCGAGCAGCATCACTGACTTTCAGCTTGTTGTGTTTGTGGATATATGACTGACTTTAATTATCCATGAAATCATCACATTCTCTGTTAGATTAAGGTCGACTATTGAACGGCGTATATTTTAAAGTAAAGGCTTTAAAACCAAGTTAGTACAAACTTCACTAATGTCACATAACTTTGCCGACATGTGGCCAACAGTAATGTTTTAATGTTCTTCATTATTAAACATTTGTACATAAATAAGTGACACAATATTCAGTACTTACTTTTGAAAGTTTACTCTTCGGCGGCTCCGCTTCAGCCGTTTTTTTCGGCAAAATTATCCACACCACCGCCGCGCTATGAAATGTGGGATATGTTGGGCCATGAAGGCTACACCGACCCATCCTTAAAATTCAGGGAAATTAAGGACGCATTTGAGGGCCGCATTTCGAGCAGCCTTTGAATTGGGACAGCCTTCGCCGTGTCGCTGTGACGTAATCGGCCTTAAAATGCGGCCTTTAAGGCTGCAGACCCTGAATTGGGATACAGCCCAAATCCGGTCATTGGTACTTCCTGGCTTGTGTAGTTACTAGCTAACAAAAGCGCAACACTGCCCCTAGCGTCCTGGAGCACTTCCGTTGTGTTTTGGAGTTTGCAAGTGTTTTGGAGTTTGTACGTGCTTTGTCTCTAGGGGCCACCGTAGAAACATTATGGGTTGGCGGAGTCAGACGTGGATCAAGTAGACAATCTTTAAAGTCATTATTCAACACATTGTTATTGTTAAATAAATATCGTCAAATAATCGAGATCTCAATTTCAGTGAAAATAATCGTGATTGTCATTTTTGCCATAATCGAGCAGCCCTAGGAGAAGGTATTGATCAGTCTCTGTGCACTCGACCCCACCCACACCAAAGTGATCACATCTGTATGTCACTGTTTCACACATCATTCTGTTATCAGCAGCTGAATGTCAAACAATCACCTGGATCCAGTGATGATCAATAATTATAGATCTGTTTCTAATCCTCTCTTCTTCTTCAGAGTATTAGAAATAATTTACAACTGCCTTTGATGTCACAGTCTTTATGATAAGAACCAATCGCAGCAGCTCTCCCTGAAGTCATCAATGACCTGAGGATCAATAATTTTTATTGATCTCACTGTCGATGATGTTCTGACTCAGCTGGTTACCAGGTCAGGCTCCTGATTGGCTCGTACTGCACGGTTACTGTGTAACCTTGGTTCTCTTAGTGAGAGACTCTCTCTCCACACTGTTACATATGTACGGGGTACCTTGGTCGTGGCGCGGGGATACTTCTTTAAGATGCTTCGGCACGCCCGGCCACGCCCCACAGCTCACGTATACAACAGTTGTACAGACGTGACGCCGGTGATAGAACGCGTCTCCCAGCAGCCTGACGGTGGAGAGATAGACTACGTTCACTCTGCAGGTCTTAATGCTCAATTCTGATTTTTTGATCAAATCCGATTTTGTCTGCTTGTTCACACTACAAATAAAATGCGACAGCAAACGCGCTGTAGTGTGAACGCTCAAAGCGGCCGCATGCGCAAAAGAAGACGTCACACACAACGGCTCTGTTTAGACCCAGACCAAACAATGTTTGACTGATGGCCTTAATATAAAGACTTCGGACTTTACGTTTCCCAATTTTTGCTTTAAGTTATTTTGTTATTTACATAATAATGTAAATAACCTAATAATGATCCTTATTGCTGTTTTAGAGGAGCGGTGCTTCAAAGGATAGCTGCAGATTTCTGTCAGAATCTGCAGATTATACAGTACAAAGAAAATGTTCACGTTTCTCCAACGTTGTCTTCCCAACAGTTTCACTGACATCTACACTGGATGGCCAGGAAGCGTTTGCGATGTCTTCTCCAGCGCTGATAATTAGCATCTGTCTTGTGTCAGTGACGTAAAAGACGGATTTAATGCGACATGACCTTCAAACAGCAGCTTTCTAAAACATCGGATATGTGTCGGATTCAGTACCACATACGAAAGTGACCCAGGTCGGATTTGAAAATATCGGATTTGTGCTGTTCACACTGTCACACCATGATCGGATATGGGTCGCATAGGGTCAAAAAAATCGGATTTCATGCGCTTTCGCCTGCAGTGTGAACGTAGCCATAGTCTCTCACTAAGAGGACCCAGGTTACACAGTAACTGTCACGGACCCGGTTCCGGGGACTCGGGGTCCGTGAACAGTGTGGACCATTATTATTGTTATTATTGTTATTGTATTGGATGTATGTTTGCTGCATTGTGCTCTTGTGTTTCTTGCTGGTGTGTGTACGTATGGGTGTCTGCGGGTGTGGCTGAAGGATGAAGGACGGCCACCTGCAGACCTGATGGGCGTGGCCCTGCCGGCTGCCGGTCACGCCTAGGTTCTCACACACCTGCTTCTGATCAGGCTCGTCGGGGGAGCTACTTAACAGAGCGATGGAGCTTCCTTCGGCGCAGGATTGTTGAGTTAGACTCCATGTCAGTGTCTCAAGTACTGTTAAGTGTATGCCTGCTGGAGTCGGTGCCATAACGGCTGCGTCTGTTGTTTTTTCCTCAGGAGAGCGGAACACGGGACTGCAGGACGCACAGGGTGGGCGTCGGCACAGGAGCAGAGAGCACGGAATACCAGCACTTGGGAGAAGACACGTCACGGGAGTCGAGGGAGCACTTTGGAGATTTATTGTGTGGTGTACATTTACTTCACTGTAAATAAACCCACTGCTTATTCCACTAAGGCCAGCGTTTGGGTCCTTTCTCTCCAACATTCCCCACGGCTTGCCCTGGCAAACCGTGACAGTAACCGTACGATCTCTAGCTGGTGGCATAAACCTATGACATGTGGGAAATACGCCAGATAGAGAAACGGCGCTACAGGCTGGAGAACTCTCACTCGCCACAGCGAGGGCCGACTGGCGTGTAAGCCAGCAAAGCGGGCAACACGCCAGGGGAACAGCCTACAGTAGCAGGCCAAGCTAGGGATGAGACCTGTCCATCCAAAGAGCCGAAGCCGCCCCGTGCTGTCAACAGACAGGGAGGGGGACTGGCAGCCTAGCCTGCTGAAGTGGAGGGCGGAGCGAGGCGACAACCGAAGGTCCACCCCCAGCACCGTCACCACGTGCTGTCCGCAGACAGAGGAGCCTCAAGAGTCAACTCGAGGACGAGACACTTGTGCACAGCCGGCGCCGCAGGCTGGAACACACACGCTCGCTGGCTGACGTATCAGACACAGCGTGGTCCGGCTGGCGCATAAACCAGCAAAGCTCGGGCAAGACGCCAGGGGGAAACAGCATGCAGTTGCATGAGTAATAGCAGTGGCTCAAGCTGCAGTCAGAGGCGAGGAGCCGCCCCACTCGAGCAATGACAGGAGCCCCGCTGGTCATGTGAACCACGCACGTGAGCTGTGGGGCGTGGCCTGGCACGCCGGAGTGTCTTAAAGAAGTATCCACGCGCCACGACCAAGGGAGCTCGTACCCCTTACATATGGAATATGTAACGGCGTGGAGAGATAGTCTTGATGTGCTGGAGAACTCCAGGGTTGAAGTTTTCATGTTTCAATCAGCCGTGTTCGAGCTCCTCGGGTGTCGATCCGTCCTACACACAGGCAGCTCTGATCACTGCTTGCTGAAGCTTTTAGACCTGAACAGAGTTGAGAGGTCGGAAAGTCGTCTCTGAAACAGACTCAGGAACCTCGAGCTCACTTTGGTCACCAGAACTTTTGCCTGAGAATGTTGTAACCTTGGATAACTCCGACATTGCTCCATGCTCCCGTATCCAGCTGCTCGGTTTACTGTAACGCTGTTTCATCTTCAGACATGTGACCACAGACCCGTGGCCACGGTACTGAAGGCCCTTCTATCCTTTGTGTTGGCCCCAGTGTGTTGATGCGTGCTGTATAAATACAACAGTAATGTGCAAAAGTCTTGAGTCAGATATTCTTGTAGTTTTTAAAGTGCCCTTGAGCAACAGCTCTCCAGGAAAGAAGCAGTTTTAAACTGTCTTTAGGCTCTTTGTCAGCAGCAGCCTGTCACGCCAAAGGTGACACAGTTTGACATAAAATCGTATCGTTGCTCCAACGAGCTGTTAGCTGAAAGCTCTGCATATCTCCACGTAAAATCAGAGGAAGCTGATCATGTTCACTGAAGCCTCGGACGGCTTTCAGGAAGCCGTGGGCCTCCTCAGAGCCGGACCTCACTGAAGCAGTGTGACAGGGAACAGAAACCTCCAAGCCCGGAGATCACACCAAACAAACACAAGTTTCCTTGGATGTTTAAACATGAGTCAGATTTATTTCTGTTACATTTCAAAGGAACAGAAGACTTTCAGCTAAACGAAGATCAAACAATTTAAGATGAGGACACGAGACTGAAACATCATCAAAGACAAACATCAGTTTGGTTCAAAGGTCAAACGTTGGGCAGACGTGACGCTACTACAGAGCCGCCTTCAGCTTCACCCAGAAACACGGAGACGAGAACAGGAAGTCGTCAGGGTCTGATGACAGAGACGAGTCCAGAGGACAGCAGGGAATAACGTGGGAATGCAAACACACTGGAGTCTGGATTCATTTTACCTCCAGACGCTCTGTTTTTGTGCTCGGCTGTGTTCGCTGATTCGTCAGTGACCACGGTGACCTCGCCACCACCTTGGGTCCGAATCATCAGTGGTCACTGAAGACGTGAGGTTCGTAACGGGACTTTTAACATCTGGTTTCCTGTAATGGTAAAAACAGTCGGGAGTGCTGTGACGACCGCAGACCAGTGTTTGTGGTGATGTTCAGTAGAAGGGGGAGGTGCCGTTCCAGGCGATCACAGCTCCGTCCCACTTGGTCCTGATGGTCATCTCCAGTGAGGGAAACCGTTTCTCTGGATCTCCTTCTCCATCTCTGGACGACGCCTCCCAGTGGTGGGAGTGAGTATCTGTACAGGAAACAGGAAACAGATGGTGGATGAAGCACGAGAGGGATCCCGGTCAGACCTGCAGACGTGTGACCGCAACGCTCACCGACTGTCAGCCTGGCCGTCGCTGTCTGCGAGCTCTGCCCACTGTAGTAGTACAGCTGGAACAGATGCTCCGCCCTCCAGTCTGACAGCAGCGAGCGTGTGGCGCTGAACAGGACCGAGCAGCTGCTGTTGATGCTGCAAACCCACACCGGGAACCTGGGAGTCTTCAGCATGCTGCCCACCTGCAGACAGAGGGAGACAGGCAGGGGGCGCTCTTCTGACTGTAAGAACTCAGCTGTTTAACTTAAAGAGCCTCGTGGAGAAAGTCTCTGATGCAGGTGGAGGTGGTTGGTCAGTGCCTAATGGCACCTGTTGGCTAATATTAGTTTTTGGTTTTGTTTGAAGGTGGAGAGGGTGGAGTGCTTGGATATCAGCTAACAGGGAGTGTTTAGCAAGCTGCATCCATAAAATGATGAAATCCTAGTATCGCTCTCACCCGCTCTCAAACTAACGGTACACCCGCATCAACGAGGCCACGCCCCTAACAGAATGATCCAGGTGGATGAGTGATAACACATTATCCACAGAGACGTGTCTGTGAAGGTCCTCAGTCATGGTTATCGTGGAAAGACTTCTTGGAGACGTTTCATCTGAGAAGCTTCTTCAGCTCTGAGGCAGAGGATCAATAGGGGATCCACGACCCTCTTAGGGACACTCCCCATAGGGCCACCATCTGCTCTCAGAACTGAAGAAGCTTCTCGGATAAAACGTCTTCAAGAAGCTTAAAGAAATCCAGACGCTTTTCTTTCCATGCTCCTTAGATCCACCCTATTAGAGCACTTCGCTCTCACACTGCAGGCCTACTTGTTGTTCCTAGAGTATTTAAAAGTAGAATGGGAGGCAGAGCCTTCAGTTTTCAGGCCCCTCTTCTGTGGAACCAGCTTCCAGTTTGGATTCAGGAGACAGAAACTATCTCTACTTTTAAGATTAGGCTTCAAACTTTCCTTTTTGCTAAAGCATATAGTTAGGGCTGGACCAGGTGACCCTGAATCCTCCCTTAGTTATGCTGCAATAGACGTAGGCTGCCGGGGGATTCCCATGATGCATTGAGTTTTTCCTTTCCAATCACCTTTCTCACTCACTATGTATTAATAGACCTCTCTGCATTGAATCATATCTGTTATTAATCTCTGTCTCTCTTCCACAGCATGTCTTTATCCTGTCTTCCTTCTCTCACCCCAACCAATCACAGCAGATGGCCCCGCCCCTCCCTGAGCCTGGTTCTGCTGGAGGTTTCTTCCTGTTAAAAGGGAGTTTTTCCTTCCCACTGTCGCCAAAGTGCTTGCTCATAGGGGATCATATGATTGTTGGGTTTTTCTCTGTATCTATGAAGCGCCTTGAGGCGACTTTTGTTGTGATTTGGCGCTATATAAATAAAATTGAATTGAATTGAATCCACAGAGCCCAAACGGTGTGTATCAGGCTGTAATATAATGGGTAAACCAGTAAAGGACACAGTTTTACTGGTTTCTGCTGTAGTGAAACGACCTCACAGCACCACGAGCTGCTTCACAGCCTCAGCTCACAGCTGCCGGCCGTCAGCTGTTTAAAATGAGAAACTGAAGGACCGAAGACTGATGAGAGCAGATAGACGGATGTAACACACACCTGAGGCACACCTGAAAGGTTACTGTGAGTATCCTGATTACATCAGCTGTGCTCTGCTGCTTCCTCATGTCACTGAAACACATAGCTGTGAGTGTGTGTGTGTGTGTGCCGGCGGTGCTCGGTTACAGGTCTCTACCTGTGGCAGCGCACCGCGCTCCATCTCCTCTCGACTCCAGCGCAGATATCCTACATCGCTGCGGGACAGGACGCCCTGCAGGGGGCGCTGCAGAGGCAGGCCGTCCTGCCCGAAGTGCCGCATCCCGTTGAAGAGGTGCGGGCTGGCTCTGCCGGTCAGTAGCAGGTTCAGCAGAGCCTGCATACACAAGCAGAGACCTGGAGGCTCCTCCCACTTTGCACTCTACAGGTGTGCACGCTCGCTCAGGTCACACGCTCGCAGACGCTCTCAGGCTAACAGAGACGCTCTGATCTCGGTCAGCGCGAGAGCTGAGGCTGATGGAGGCGACATCAGCAGGAAACACAAACGAGCATCCATGTCTCTCTGATGATGTCACTGTCAGCTGTTTAGCCCCTCAGCAGATTTTTACTTCCCATGGTGCTCTCTGATTGAGACATTTTTAGCTGAACACAGAGCGACGATGGTCGCAGAGAAGGAGGAAGCTGCTGAGTGAATGACATGAGTGGGCGGAGCCCGCATGTAAAACAACACACCTGTGACAGGTGCGGGCCTGGTATCTGATTGTACCTGTGCACTAACGCCTTACACAAAGATTTCTAAATGAAGTCTGGCAACATGAGCCAGGTGAGCTCTTACCTGCCGACAGGCAGAGCTGCCCGGGCTGAGGTGCAGCAGGTATGACGTAGGAGAGTCTAGGTCCTGCCTCAGCCTGTGAGGAAGAGGACGCACATGGTCAACGTCTCAGTTAACCAGCGGGCTGTAACAGACTGTGTCCTGTCGGGGGCGCTAACATCGCAGAGCTTCGCTGTGTGGTTACCTCTCGATGGTACAGGAGCAGATGAGGCTGTAGAGGAAAAGGATGACGCCATGACTGCCCTCCTCCTGAAACTACAAGACAACAGGTCACGTCGCACGGCGGGCTCCAAACCACCCGAAACCTTTCCGACCGCAGGCCGACGGAGCGCCACGTCCGATCGCAGGCCGTATTTTTGTGTAGTCGTGTCACGTGTGTAAAGATCAGTGCTCGTTTTTCTCACCTGAATTCGCATTAATGCAACAAACTGAAGAGTTAACGCTAAGGTAAAGTGACCTGATTCTGGCGTCCTGATTGGATGCTGTACTCACGCACTGGATGTGGTCGAGGATGAAGTTGGTGATGGCGTCCTTCTCGCTGAACGTGAAGAGCTGCAGCTGAAAGACATGAAAGAACAGACGTGACGAGATGCTGGGGACGGAGCAGCGGTCGGAGCGCTGTGAGGAAGGGCGGTACCCTCTCTGTGAAGGTGTCCAGTTTGTTGTCCAGGTGAGATGTGATGCAATAGTCTTCGGTTACCAAGGTGACAGTCGCGCTCGCCTCCTGGCCGGCCAACCAGAGGCTGTCGCTCAGGGCGGCCGCCAATGCTCTTTCCTGCTCCTGCCGTCCTACCTCTGTCAGACTGGAGGGTGGACAAAATAATAGAAGCACATTAGAGTTGTGGGGAGCCGAGGACACCAAAGGTCAAAGGTGACGCAGGACGCTGGGTGCTAAATTCAGTAAAATCATAATTCACGTCAGCAGTAATGACACCCGGTTACGCCAATCGGAGGTCACTAAAATCAATATTGAATCGATGTGCAACTTTGCTAAAACAATGTCGGACTCTGTAGTTTTCTCTGGTCCCCTCCCCAATCAGACCAGGAGTGACATGTTTAGCCGCATGTTCTCCTTAAATTGCTGGCTGTCTGAGTGGTGTCCCAGAAACGATGTGGGCTTCATAGATAATTGGCAAACCTTCTGGAGGAAACCTGGTCTTGTTAGGAGAGACGGCATCCATCCCACTTTGGATGGAGCAGCTCTCATTTCTAGAAATATGGACAAATTTATTAAACCCCCCAAAATATGACTATCCAGAGTTGGGACCAGGAAGCAGAGTTGCAGTCTTACACGCCTCTCTGCAGCTTCTCTCCTCCTGCTACCCCCCCAAAAACCCATCTCCATAGAGACTGTGTCAGCTTCCAAAAAGACAAAAAACAAACTAAAAACCAGCAACAAACAACTTAAACATAAACAATCAAAAAGAAAGAACAGTACAGTATCCACATCTGAACCAAAGAGTAAAACAGTGAAATGTGGATTATTAAATATTAGGTCTCTCTCCTCCAAGTCTCTGTTAGTACATGACTTAATAATTGATCAACAAATTGATTTACTCTGCCTTACAGAAACCTGGTTGCAGCAGGATGATTATGTTAGTTTAAATGAATCAACACCCCCGAGTCATTCTAACTACCAGAAACCTCGAAGCACAGGCCGAGGGGGCGGTGTGGCAGCAATTTTTCACACCAGCCTATTAATTAATGAAAGACCAAGACAGACTTTTAATTCATTTGAAAGCCTGATGCTTAACATTGTCCACCCCAGCTGTGAAACTCAGAAACCAGTCTTACTTGTTATCATCTATCGTCCACCTGGGCCTTACACAGAGTTTCTGTCTGATTTCTCAGACTTTATATCTAATTTAGTTCTGAGCTCAAATAAAATAATTATTGTGGGTGATTTTAACATCCATGTAGATGCTAAGAATGACAGCCTCAACATGGCATTTAGTCTGTTATTAGACTCAATTGGCTTCTCTCAAAATGTAAAAGAACCCACCCACCACTTTAATCACACTCTAGATCTTGTTTTAACATATGGCATAGAAACTGAACATTTAACAGTGTTTCCTGAAAACCCTCTCCTGTCTGATCATTTCCTGATAACATTTACATTTACAATAATTGATTACACAGCGGTGGAGAGTAGATTTTATCAAAGTAGATGTCTTTCTGAAAGCGCTGTAACTAAGTTTAAGAATATAATCCAACCACTGTTATCATCTTCAATGCCCTGTACCAACACAGAGCAGAGCAGCTATCTGAACGCTACCCCAACAGAGGTCGATTATCTTGTTAATAATTTCACCTCCTCACTACGTACGACTCTGGATACTGTAGCTCCAGTGAAAACTAAGGTCTCTAATCAGAAGTACCTGACTCCGTGGTATAATTCTCAAACACGTACCCTAAAGCAGATGACTCGTAATCTGGAGAGGAAATGGCGTGTCACAAATTTAGAGGATCATCATTTAGCCTGGAGAAATAGTTTGCTGCTTTATAAGAAAGCCCTCCGCAAAGCCAGAACATCTTACTATTCATCACTGATTGAAGAAAATAAGAACAACCCCAGGTTTCTCTTCAGCTCTGTAGCCAGGCTGACAAAGAGTCAGAGCTCTGTTGAGCCAACCATCCCTTTAACGTTAACTAGTAATGACTTCATGAACTTCTTCACAAATAAAATTTTTATCATTAGAGAAAAAATTACCAATAATCATCCCACAGATGTAATATTATCTACAGCTACTCTTAGTACCATTGATGTTAAGTTAGACTCTTTTTCTCCAATTGATCTTTCTGAGTTAACTTCAATAATTACTTCCTCCAAACCATCAACGTGTCTTTTAGACCCCATTCCTACAAAACTGCTCAAAGAAGTCCTGCCATTGATTAATTCTTCGATCTTAAATATGATCAACCTATCTCTAATGGTCGGCTATGTACCACAGGCCTTCAAGCTGGCTGTGGTTAAACCTTTACTCAAAAAGCATCTCTAGACCCAGCAGTCTTAGCTAATTATAGGCCAATCTCCAACCTTCCTTTCATATCAAACATCCTTGAAAGAGTAGTTGTCAAACAGCTAACAGATCATCTGCAGAGGAATGGTTTATTTGAAGAGTTTCAGTCAGGTTTCAGAGCTCATCACAGCACAGAAACAGCTTTAGTGAAGGTTACAAATGATCTTCTTATGGCCTCTGACAGTGGACTCATCTCTGTGCTCGTCCTGCTAGACCTCAGTGCAGCGTTCGATACTGTCGACCATAATATCCTATTAGAGCGATTAGAATATGCTGTAGGTATTACAGGTACTGTGCTGCAGTGGTTTGTATCATATCTATCTAATAGACTCCAGTTTGTGCATGTAAATGGAGAGTCCTCTTCACACACTGAGGTTAATTATGGAGTTCCACAGGGTTCAGTGCTAGGACCAATTCTGTTTACATTATACATGCTTCCCTTAGGCAGCATCATTAGAAGACATAGCATACATTTACACTGCTATGCAGATGACACCCAGCTCTATCTGTCCATGAAGCCAGATAACACACACCAATGAGTTAAACTGCAGGAATGTCTTAAAGACATAAAGACCTGGATGGCCGCTAACTTTCTGCTTCTTAATTCAGATAAAACTGAGGTTATTGTACTCGGCCCTGAAAATCTTAGAAATATGGTTTCTAAGCAGATTCTTACTCTGGATGGCATTACCTTGGCCTCCAGTAACACTGTGAGGAACCTTGGAGTCATTTTTGACCAGGACATGTCCTTCAACGCACATATTAAACAAATATGTAAGACTGCTTTCTTCCATTTGCGCAACATCTCTAAAGTTAGAAATATCCTGTCTCAGAGTGACGCTGAAAAACTAGTTCATGCATTTATTACTTCCAGGCTGGACGACTGTAATTCATTATTATCAGGATGTCCAAAAAACTCACTGAAAAGCCTTCAGCTAATCCAAAATGCTGCAGCAAGAGTCCTGACAGGGACTAGAAGGAGAGAGCATATTTCTCCTGTTTTGGCTTCCCTTCATTGGCTTCCTGTTAAATCCAGAATTCAAAATCCTGCTCCTCACATACAAGGTCTTAAATAATCAGGCCCCATCTTATCTTAATGACCTTGTAATACCATATCACCCTATTAGAGCACTTCGCTCTCGCTCTGCAGGCCTACTTGTTGTTCCTAGAGTATTTAAAAGTAGAATGGGAGGCAGAGCCTTCAGTTTTCAGGCCCCTCTTCTGTGGAACCAGCTTCCAGTTTGGATTCGGGAGACAGAAACTATCTCTACTTTTAAGATTAGGCTTAAAACTTTCCTTTTTGCTAAAGCATATAGTTAGGGCTGGACCAGGTGACCCTGAATCCTCCCTTAGTTATGCTGCAATAGACGTAGGCTGCCGGGGGATTCCCAAGATGCATTGAGTTTTTCCTTTCCAGTCACCTTTCTCACTCACTATGTATTAACAGACCTCTCTGCATTGAATCATATCTGTTATTAACCTCTGTCTCTCTTCCACAGCATGTCTTTTATCCTGTCTTCCTTCTCTCACCCCAACCAATCACAGCAGATGGCCCCGCCCCTCCCTGAGCCTGGTTCTGCCGGAGGTTTCTTCCTGTTAAAAGGGAGTTTTTCCTTCCCACTGTCGCCAAAGTGCTTGCTCATAGGGGGTCATATGATTGTTGGGTTTTTCTCTGTATCTATGAAGCGCCTTGAGGCGACTTATGTTGTGATTTGGCGCTATCTAAATAAAATTGAATTGAATTGAATTAAACTGACGCGACTTCAGAGAACCGCTGGGCACAGAGAAAGACCAGTTACCGTCCCGCTGTTCCCATTTTCTGTCATGTTCATTTTTCATCATGTGACATCTCACCTTTACCATTTCCACGCCAGAGAGGCCTCACCTGTGCAGCGTCTGTCCGTCTGAGGTGCTCTGTCGGGTGAACAGCAGGTGCTTAATGATGCGAGCCTGGACGACCATCTGAATGGCCCGAGCCCCACCCTGAAACACACACCTGACCTTAAAAGATGTAATATTCTGGGCGGGGCTTGATGCTGATGGGTTAAAACTGCCAGCCTATCAGGAGTGAGATGAAGCTCTTAGTCGTGTCCGGGAAATTCTGGGCTTTTAATGTTTGCTTTGAACTCTTTTTGTTTACACTTTAAAAACCAAGTTAACATTTATTCTGTATTTTCTCTGACCTACAGGGTCGAATGTAAACACCCACTCAGTCTGCTATTAAGTGGTGCTGAAGCTTCTGCAGCACAGAGGTTGGTTCGAGGACGTTTGTTCAAAAACAACACGGTGAGCGTATTCTGCAGTAGTCTACCTGCCCTTTCACACGGGACGCGGCACGCACCGCGCTCTGAAGCCCGTTCATTTCTATTGCTTGTGCTGCACGACAACGTTTTAACGCTGCGCTGAGCCAGGAGTGCTCACACAATCAGCGGTTGAATTTTGACCGCTGCGCGCTGTGACGTACCTTCACGCAGCCAATAAAAACGAAGCCTACAGCTGCGCTAAGTTCAACCACGCGAAGGAAAACGTTCTGTGTGGAGCTTGGTGAACTTTTAGGCCCAAGTGTCCGTGCGTTCCTTTCAGCGGCTCTGGGCACCTTGGGAGGAAAGCAGTGTTGTGGAAACGACACACATAGTTACCTTCTTCTTTATGAATGAGTGACACGTTTTTTTAATAAATGTGAGAGGGCCTTAACAATTGAATCAGCTGTGTGACAATGTAATATTTATCAAAAAATTAAGAAAGGTTAAAGCTAAAGGTTTAGTTTGAGTTTCTGCTTGTCGTCTTTTCCTGATATTCCTATAACATTTGTAAGGAAATATTAACTTTAATTCCTCCGTTCCCTTTCTCTCTCTTTCCTGATTTACTTCCTCAGACTTCATCTCGTTTGCTTGCCCTAACAAGCAAACGAGTCAAAGTCAGCTTTAATAATAATACTGTATACTTTATTGATCCCCGTGGAGGAATCCCTCTCTGCATTTAACCCATTCACTCTGTGAAGCAGCGGGCAGCCTTGGGGCACCCGGGGAGCAGTGTGTAGGGACGGTACCTCAGGGTAGCCCTCAGTGGATTCAGACCCACGACCTTCCGATCACGGGGCCACCACTCTACCTACTGAGCTGTCCCTTATTGTCAAAGACCCCATGCACAGTCATACACTGTGCTCTCATGGCCCTCAGTGGACAGTAAAAATATAAAGATAAAAAAAGGAAAATAAAATAAAAGTCTTATGTACGACACAACACAATACGATTATTTAAACAGCAGTGTCCAACACAATCATTGTGATTATGGGCAAGTTTGTGTGCACTGGGGGTGGTGCAGTCAGTGAAAGGCGATGGTGGTGGGTCAGAGTTTGTATGTTTGGGGGGTCAGAGGTGGATGCAGGTCTGGAGTTGGTGTGTGAGAGAGTTCAGCATCCTGACAGCCTGATGGATGAAGCTGTCTCTCCGTCTCAAACAGCTCTAACTACATGCTTTAGCAAAAAGGAAACTTCGAAGCCTGATCTTAAAAGCAGAGTTGGTTTCTCACCCCATCAGCCTTCAGAGCGTATGCTAACTCGGAGTTTGGTTCCCTGAAGTGGAAGACGGCTTTCCTCCACTCGTAGTCGAAGACACGAAAGTTTCCACCCAGAAGAATCCTCCTCAGGCTCTGACATCAAAACAGAGACAGGTCATCGGTCGATCGTTTGCCCTGAATGCAGCCTGACGGGGAACAACAGCTCAAAGCAGCTCTGAACACTCCCTGCTCTGTTCAGACCTTCTGTTTGCTACAGGCAGCCAATGATAACAAAACTAGTGTAAAGGAGGAGGAACTAAAACTGTTTGTTTCAAGCAGAAGTCTGACTGCATAAAGATAACATCATAGAGCTGGAGTTTCAGCACCTGCACACCTCCATCCTGGTATCCTCATAAACCCCGCCTCCCTTCAGCCAAGTGGAGGAGTCGCGTAACACGGCTGATCTGTGGTCAGGTGAGCTCATCGTGTTTACAGGAAAACAGGGTCACCTGACACCCAGTGGTGTCAGGTGACCCTGTTTCTGAATCATTGTGTTTACCTCAATCAGTTGGGGGGTGACCGGCGTTCCCCCGAGCCCCGCAGAGATGGCCAGCCTCCGGGGGATAGAGCAGAGGGCTTGAAGGGTCCTCCGGGGTGGAGGGGCTTCCTCCTGCTCCTCCTCTTTCTCCACATTCAGCAGCCTCTGAGGAGAAGGCGAGACAAACAGCTGCCTTCGACCGTTCAGTCACAACGAAAAAAACACTTCCCACAGCTTCAACGCTGAACAACTTCTCCCGGAAACATCAGATTTACAGCAAACCTGCAGTCACATGACTCAGGAAAGCATTTACCTTTGTCTCCCCTCAGTGCACACACCAAAATAAAGCAATATGAGCTCCTGGACAGCTGATGGATAGAGCGGAGCGTGAGGGTGACACTGATCAAACACAGTACGTGGTGGTAGTAAGTGCAGTAGTATTTTCTTAGAGGCGACTCACGTGAGGATTCCTGCTCACTTCCTGCCAGAGCAGCTCGATGTAGTCCAGCCTGCGGTCTGACATCACTGACTACAGCTGAGGGACGGCCCTTACTAACACTACAGAGGAGCCACGGCGAGGATGACGAGCTGCTCCTTCATCCTGTCTGAAGCTGCAGCCTGACTGAGTGTTACACAGTCAGCTGAAAACTGAGTGCAGTGCAGCTGCACCACCAACAGAGGGCAGCGCTGATCTATCTATCAATCTATCAGGCGTGATGGATGCTGAGAGAGGGTCTCTGTGTTACTGTCAACATTTCAAATTAATTTCTAGTTACAGAAACACAAATATGCTTTCTTTTGGAAACAGTGACATTCTGAGTCGTTGTGATTTGGTGCCATATGAATAAAACTGAGTTGAGTGTAAATGAATGTTGATACTTACAACCACAGACTGTGACTGCAGCCTGCAGGAAGAACACAACAGAATAAATCCTTCAGTCTGAAAACATCTGTGCATGTGTCTCTCTGAGAGCCTTCACACACCTGACACATAAAATCCTGCAAATATTTTATGTGTTCTAAGTGTTTTTGGGACTCATCTGTTCATGCAGCCGTTCACAGCAACAAACAGGCTCCATGTTTCTGAGTCACATGTCGATGTGTCTCTCACAGCTCTACACACACTGATACTGACACAGTAAAATAATTGTGTTTGGCCAGATTCAGCTCCAGGCTGTGCCACATGCTGATATGCGGAGCAAAGCTTCAGCTCCTGGACCAGACCAGGAAGTCCTCGCTGATGCTGCTGACGCTTAGAGGACAGAAAAAATGCCGTACTTTCAGTGTGTACGAGTTGCACGGCCAGTTCGGAACCAGAAAATTCAGGATTTTGTGGTGTTTGTTTGGAGGTGTGTGAAGGCATTCAGATTTGGGGAGCTGATCGGATTTTTTGAAGCAGGAAGTGAACTTTCCTTCGGTGCTGCAGCTCCGACACCTGGACCAGGATCTGCTGAATCTCTGCCTCCATCTGAACACACATCAGTTCATCAGTTTACAGGAAACACCACAGCTTCAGTTCCTGTCCTGACAGATCCATCTACACGCTTCACTGTTTTCACAGAAACTAAGCAGGAAGTATTTAAAGTCTAAAGCAGACACATCTGCTCGACACTGAAATATCTGCTCAGTCTGAACTCTCCATGTCTGGAGACCAGATGTTCCTCTGTGCTGCTTGTGCTCTGTTGTTTTTATTTGTTTATCAAGAGATTATACAAACTTATATACATTGTATTGTATGTATCTTACATGACATATTTTCTCAAATATTTATTTCCCAATCATTTTAACTTTTTCTTGTTAAACAAAGACAAATTAAAATAATTTTAAGAAATTTTAAAATTTTAAACATCAAGAACAGAAAATTGAGAGAGAAAAATGAAGAAAAAAGTTAGTAAATTAGAAAAAATCTTAAATAAATAAATAAAGTAAAATAATAAAAAATAAATAAATAAATAAATAAATAAATACAAATAAAAGAATAGAAGGGGGGGGGGGGGCTTAAATCCTGTGCCTACCTTAAAAAAAGAGTAAATGTCAAATTCTTTTCAATCTAGTGGCAGGTGGGTAAATCGCATTGTTCTAAGGAAAAGATCTGAGATATTCCACAAAGGGTGTCCACTTGTGGATAAATTTAGCAGAACTGCCTTTCACTGTGAGTGAGATTTTCTCCACCCTCAAGAACGTCCGGACAGTATTAAGCCATTGCAACGCAGATAGAGGCGTGGGAGATTTCCAAAGTAAAATACAGCGTCTAGCGAGAAGGGAACAAAAAGGGAGTTATATTAAGAGGGTCTTTGGAACTCCAAATATGGCAATTAGAGGGTCTTCTCGGATCGGATCCAAAAACCTCTGAAAACCCAAAATTTGTTCAAACTTGGACAGAAGAAAAACATATGGCTTAGATTGCAGGGGGAGGTCACATTGATCTATAATTGAAGGAAAATTTTTAGATAAACGGGATTTTGAGAAATGGGCTCTGTTTATTACTTTACACCAGGGGTCGGCAACCTTTCTGATGACGAGTGCATCTAAAGTTTCCTCAGAAGTCAGTGTGCCATATGACTGCATTAGCAATAAATTTAATAACACTCTACACAAATAGTTACACACTATATAAACTTTACAGAATGATATTTGTTCGCAGATGTTGGCAGCTGTCAGCGAATAGTTCTCAGCTATTTTGAAACAAAAAAAAAACAACACTTTTTATCCATAACTCCAGCTTCGTGTCTTTTTCATTGTAGCTGAAGTTCGGGACAAACTGTTGCTTTTCAGCTCAACACGAAGCGCGTAATATTTTCTCTGAATACGAGACGATTCCGTTTTTTACGGGACGGTTGGAAACTCTACTGACTAACCTTATGAATAAAATAAAGTTCACCATCAGTAACATCACAGCACCACCCAGCTGTATAGAAACTCCGTCATGCTAGCTAGTAGCAGTACGAAAAAGTCAGCATAACGAAAATAAACTCCACCTAAACTTGGTTTATATCTGACCCAGACAGACTGCAGGTCATAACTTCTTACCTGAAGTTCAGTTCACCGCCTCGGGTCTCTGCTCCTCCTGCCTCCCCTTCCCTCATCCACCTGCTGTTGTAGCTCCGCCACAGACACTAAACAATTTAGTTATTTTTACACATCTGCCAGCATCTGGCCAATCCACCACCTTTCATTGTTTATACCGTTACAAAAAAAAGAACAAACAAACAAACAAACAAACAAAAATCATCGACCCATAAAAACGAAAAATCACATCGGGCATACCGATGGCCAGTCAGCTGTAGTTGTGCCAGCTGTTAACCCTTCGTGCCCAGGGTTGCTGCTTTAAACTGTACAAGCTGTAGCACATGGTGTACTTGAACGCATGAGACTCACCTTGTCCCACCATGATTCAAACAGTTCAACACCTAATTCACGCTCACAGGCGGTTCTGATTTTACCCGATGAATCAGTTTGGGTCGCCATAAGCATACAATATATATTTGATAGAAGTGATTTTTGATTAGGCCTCACAAGCAGAAGGTCAACCCAAGAAGGATCAGCGGGGAGAAGTTTGGAAACAGTGATGAGACACAGCGTCTAATTTGCAAATAGAGAAACAAGTGAGAAGGAGGCAGGTTACACTTTGAGGACAGCTCTGAGGAACTAAGAAAGACATCATCTCTGTAAAGGGCTCTCACGCTTTTTATGTCTCTTTCATGCCACGTCAAACAGGCGGCGTTGGCAGTGGCAGGGAAAATAGATGATTCCTTAACAATGGTAATCTGGTAGAGAGGGATATGAATTTAAAATGCGACCTGAACTGAAACCACATCTTAAGTGTGGAGAGCACTACGGGATTTGAAGCAACAGACGATGTTTTAACAGGCGGTGATGAGTAGATAAGAGAGGCGGGTGAAAAATATGGAGAAACTGATTGAATTTCAGTTTACACCAAATCAGGTTCGGTGAATTTAGCCAGTAGGTCCTGTGGTCTGAGCTGTACTCAGGTCAGGTCTGCTGCTGCAGCGTGAGCTCAGTCAGGTTTCTTTATAAAGATCTTCCTGAAACAGGCGCTGTGTGGATGGCACCAGGGCTGGACTGGGAATCATCTGGCATACTGGCAGGCCGACGGGTACAAGCACTGACAGCTGTTTCATTACTCACACTGGATTGCACTACTAACAACTGGTAACATCCAGCAACAACTAGTGACAACCAAGCAACTGGTAACCAACCATTCTTTCCAGTCACCTAGTGAGGCAGTCACATGATTTCAGACAATCGTTTATCTTTGGTCACATGACATTCTGAAGAACCACACGGGCTTCGTGTGCACACCTCATTCTTTTTTCATCCATGAGGCCGTCATGGTCCCTCTCCTCTTCAGGACGCAGCATCCATGGCCGCCAAACAGAATCTCAGCCATCAGCCTCAGTCCACCTTCAAAGAGCTCAGAGGAGGTGTTTCTGCATCATGCTCCTCCTGCTGACTTTATTCAAACCCGATGCTGCACCGTTTCAAATGAGGAGCTATTTTCAGCAGACTCCAGTCTGAGGTCGGCTGAATTGTTGGCTTTCACAGATTTCTATTTGTTTTATTTACACGTCACCACGTCCTGATCTGCAGGACCCTCAGTGACCCTCCAACAGTAACGGCAGCTGCACCGTCAGTCACAGGAAGCCTCTTGCTTCTTCTCATGAGAGTAACATCTGCTACCAGCAGAACCCTCTAACTTCAGCAACAAGACCATCATCATCATCGTCACCTTGACCTGCTCCAGCACACACCAAAGTGCACCTACATGTCATTGTACATATATCAGCGTGATCCTGACTCTTCGGAGCTCTGCTGTCAGAGGAAAATCGGGAGTATTACCTGTGAACCGGAGCTCGGCGATCCCGCTGTGAGGAAGCGTGTTACCTGCAGTGGTCTGAGTGACGGGAAGCTGTGTGTCCGAGGCCGGACTGTCTGAGCGGGCTCTTTTTACCTCCCACCGTCTGACTGCCATCCCCAGGGTCAGCCAATTAACTGTGACAGTATCCCCCCGGGCAGGGCGCGCGTCACTCCCTGTTCGTTCACAAACGGCACAGAGCTCATCAGTGTTGCTCTCACTCCCTGGGGTGTTTCAGGCTTTCCAGCTGATGACGTCTCCGTGTTTGACTCCCTGACGCGTCTGCAGCGTTCAGGCCACCAGAGGCGCGCTCACGGGTTTCGCAGTCGCACGTGCTCATTAAGCTGCAGCTCTTCGGCCAGCAGTAATCACACCCCGTGTCCTGCCTGGACTTCAGGCTGAACATGGTTAAAGTTTAAAGTCCTTCTAAAAACAGCAGATCCAGTTTTCTCCAGCTGAGCTCCCGTCTGCCATCAGCTGGATGAAATCCTGGCCTTTAATTGGCCGGCTGCTAAAGAGGATGCCACCATTAAACACACAGTGGAAACAAGAGGACAACAGACAGTCCAGTCTGCTCTGTCAGCACGTCCAAACACGGAGGGCGGGCTCGGTGTCACTGCAGGGGGCGGGCCTCATCACAGCGCCCTGCAGCACCACCAGCTTCATGGCCCCGTTAAAGCCAACACACGCCATGAGGTTTCAGTCCAAAGGCTCTCGCCGCTAATGCCGACCCGATCACAGGCTTCCTGAAGCACCTCGCTCACCGCTGTCGCGGGTTTTCTGCCACGTGCGGCTGAAGCTGCTCAGGATTCAGCGCGCTGTGAACGCTGCCGAGGGTTTCGGGATATTTCTGCTTTCATGATGATGTGCAAAAATGAGAACATCACCATGGCAACTGATGGCTTTCTGTATTTGGACCAGTAAACATCTGATCGGCCACAGTTACAGGTCATGTCACAGAAAAAAAATAAACTCTGGTCTTTTATATTGTAAAAAAATGAAGTCCTACGTTTGTCTCCTCATCAAACCCGTCAAAGGTGAGGGCCTCCACAGGGAGTGTAACCTCTGACCTCCAGGCTCTGCTCTCTGCTGGTGACCTCTGTCCTCGTCATGTAAAGCCCTCAGAAAGATCTCAGAGCAATGTGAAACGAGTCTGGAGGAGCGACGGACAAGCAGCTGGTCAGAGATCAGTCACAGAGAGCTGCAGGAACAGAAGAAATCCAGACGTGAAGCCACCAAACAATCAGTCAAACCCAGAAACAGACGCTCAGATAGTTTTATTTTCCTAACAGGCACATTTAGCTCGTGATGGTTTGCACAGAAACACACTTTGTCAGTGATTCACTGTCCAAAACCTTCCTCTGCGTTCAACGATCACGTTTGCTTTCCCACACAGCAGCACGGCAGAGCCGAGGCATCGCCTGTCCTCAGAACCAAAGAGCTCGGATCAGGACGGGCACGGCGCCGGATGCGTCGTCATCGTGATCGGTGAAACACAAGAAGCTAGAGGACGAGTGAGCCAGCGAGGACCTAAACATCACAGATCTGCAAAGAAATGAAGACACAGAGGAGCTCGACAGCGTCATCTACCACAGAGTAACATTTCAAATCTACGAACTGTTCGTAGTTTCAGCGTCAGTCACGATCGCCGCTGTTACCGAGGGAAACGCCCTCACGCTGGTGAAGAGCGAGGGTTCGGCTTCTTCAGCGTGGAACAGACTGTGAAGGAAAGCCTTCCGACAGAGCTGCAGCGACAGGAAGTGGCGGCTGATGAAGTCTGCCGTTCAGGCCGTTTTCCCGCTGAGCCGTGCTCCTCTCAGTACATGAGGTCGGCCGCCCCGCCGCTCAGCTCCACCTCTTTGTTTTGCTGAAAGGGAAACTGGATTCCCGCCAGTCGGACCAGCAGGGCGTTCAGTCCCTGAAGGAGGAAGATGAGGAAGAAGAGCCAGAAGCATCGGTCGTAGCGCTCGGTGTACGTCTGGAAGATGAAATTCCCCTCATTGAAGTTGGCGATCCGCTCGGACAGACGACTGAGCTTTACCTCCGACACAAACAGGACCATGACGAGGCAGCTGCTGACACCTGCAGGAAACACAGACAGGAACCATCAGGCTTACCTCTGACCTCTGACCCCATCACCCTTAGACACCACCTCCACCTCTGAGAAGGCCAGAGGAGGCGAACCAGATGCCACAACAGAAGGAGTGATGATGTCATCAGAGGAGCTCAGACGGTGAAAATAAAACCCGTGATGGAGCTCATGGTAACGTGGCTCAGCTGAGCTCAGGTCACATGACTGACAGGCCTCTCCAGTCTGTGCATCACTGGTTCCCCATCCAGGGTTTGGACCAACCATCCAACTGTGAGGAGCACAGGCTCCAACACTGCAGTTCCTCCCCCGTCCAGCGGGGGCAGCAGTGAGTTCGTCCACACAGACCGCTGTGTTAAGATGCTTCAGCCTGATGCATAAGCTGTTTGGTGTCTGTGAATATTGAGCCCTCGTAACACCTGTTTCTACAACACACCTGTATAAACTGTGTTAAGGTTCAAGTTTGCATCGTTAGGGGCGTGGTCTCTGACAGGTGCCGTGGCGGCCTGCTAGGCTTCTGCGGGCCTTCTTTGTGAGTGAAACTGGAGTATTTGTGGGGACGCTGCCCGGCACTAATTGGGGTCTGCGGTTGCAGGCACACATTGGACGGGCCGATTAAGTGAAATGAACCCGGAGAAGGAGGAAATGAGCGGAGGATCGTTGGGTCTTAATGATCGGCCAGGCCGCCCCCCGCCTGCTTTATCCCTCTCCTGCCCTGGGCTCTGTTATCAGGCTGTTTGTCTGTGATCCTCTCTGAACTCATTTCAGACCATCCATATTTTATATATCTCGTTACAGGCTCACCGGGAGCCCGCCAACTGTCCCAGCATGCATTTCAGTGACACTGTCCTTCCTCTGCTCCCCCCATCTCTAACAGTCTTGCTTTTGGTCGTATTTTAGCGAACAGCTGTTCTTATCTTATCAGCCCTTCTTCAAATGATGACGTATTTGGCTGTGCTGAGGGCAACCGTGAGGACGGAGGCTGTTATCTTTGAAACACGTTACAGTACAAACAAAAGCTTCCCGTGGACTGGCAGGTGAAGCTGTGAGGGTGTGGTTCTCACAGGTGATGAAGGTCCACAGGTAAAGTCCCACGGGGCCTTGCAGCGTCTCGTAGGGTCTGCCGAAGGCGTTGAAGAAGAAGAAGCCGGTGGCCACGGAGGAGAAGAGTGTCACAACACCACAGAAGAAGATGACGGTGACGTGGAGGCCCGTGGGGATGGCACTCAGGAGGTCAGGAAAGACTGGAAGACAGCAAGAGACAGACCTGCAGTGAGAGGCGTGTCCGGTCTGCAGCGACAACAGAGGTCACCGAGCCTCAGGACACACAGCCAGCACTTCCTGTTAGAGGGTCAAACAGCAGGGCGAAGACACGCTGACACAAAACAGACAAGACCGACACAGGAAGTGCAGAGACATGAAAAACAGAATCAACAGAGCACCAACGTGACAGAAAATCATCTGTAAGCCCACAGAGACAGGAAGTGTGCGAAAAAGACACAAGAAGTGAACATTGTCAGATATTTAATAAGAGATTTAAAACCAGAGAACACGAGCTGCTGGAACCCGGAGCGTGTTCCACCTCCCCACTAAGTTCAGCTGTGACAGTAACACCCCCACTGCTGTAACACCCACGAAGGCTGACAAACGTCCCACAGAGACGCTGACGTGAAACAAAAAGCTCTGCACTGAAGCAGAGACGCAGGTCCTGCAGGGACAGAGCGGCTTTGTCTCTGCTCGCAGATCCCACGCAATCAGGCGGAAGCCTCGTTAGTGCCGCGCGGCCGCTCCCCAGGACCAGGACCTCAGAGGGAGCTGCTTCCTGTCCCAGCGCTCACAGAGTCACGTGACAAATGTTTATTCGCCCGTTTGGAAAAGATTATCTGACAGTGGTTTCACATCTGCAGCTGTATTCATTTAACCTTTAATTAACCTTATTTATGAAGGACGCCTGCTGCTGGCCGTGTGCACGAGCCAATGAGACGAGCTCAGCCTGCGTGACTGTGGCGTGAACGTCACAGTCACGCAGGCTGAGTTCAGTGTTTGTCTCAGATCAGCATCAGGGTTCAGAAATCATTTTTCTGCCACCCCGGTGACAACAGAGCTCCGGCTCCAAAACCCCCAAATCAGAAATGCTGATCCTGGTCTCGGTCCTGGTCCTGGTCTCGGTCCTGGTCCTGGCTCTTCAGTTCATGGAGTTCTGGTTACTATGAAATCTCATCTGTTTGACATCTTGAATTTTTTCAGTTTGCTGTCCCAATTGAATCAGTGTTTTTATTTTTATAGTTTTTAGTTTTTTTCAGCTGAAATATTTTCTGTCACAACAATAATCTGATGACACCAGTCACTGCAGATCGATGAACAGGGTTATTGATTAACCTGATTATTATTAATGCAGAGTTGCTGATAGAGCCGTGAGCAGACTCGCAGCAGCTCGTGCGTGAATTACTGCGCGTGCGCGTGCATCATCGGCGATCACTCACAGGAGAAGCGCGCCGCGCGGCCCCCCAGCCCGCACTGCTTCACGCGCTGTCCGTGGAACAGCCCGTAGCTCAGCTCGCCCACGAACTTGTCCAGCTCGGCCCCGGTGGCGTTGACGAGCTCGGCCCCGGTGCGGCACAGCACGGCCCCGCGGAGCCAGAGCGGCAGGCCGGTGGCCACCGCGGCCGTGAGCGCACAGGAGAGGCCGAGGAGCCCGCACACGGAGAAGAGGAGCTGCTTCTGTCTGCCCGGCATGATGGAGGAGGAGGAGCCGGGGGAGGAGGCCACCACCACAACGCCCCCGCCTCCACCTCCGGGAGGAGGGGGGGCCGCGGGAAACGTCAGGTGCCAGCGCACACCTGCGCTGGGTCCATGGCAACAAGGGCTCGGTTTACAGCCAGGAGGCTCGAGTTCTCATTAAAGACGAAGCACGAGACTGTGATGCGCGCGCCCGCAGCAAACTCGTCTTTCCTTCCTTCACACCTTACTGCTGATCGCGGTTTGTGGTCACGTGGGACCTGATGCTTAACATTGTCCACCCCAGCTGTGAAACTCAGAAACCAGTCTTACTTGTTATCATCTATCGTCCACCTGGGCCTTACACAGAGTTTCTGTCTGATTTCTCAGACTTTATATCTAATTTAGTTCTGAGCTCAAATAAAATAATTATTGTGGGTGATTTTAACATCCATGTAGATGCTAAAAATGACAGCCTCAACATGGCATTTAGTCTGTTATTAGACTCAATCGGCTTCTCTCAAAATGTAAAAGAACCCACCCACCACTTTAATCACACTCTAGATCTTGTTTTAACATATGGCATAGAAACTGAACATTTAACAGTGTTTCCTGAAAACCCTCTCCTGTCTGATCATTTCCTGATAACATTTACATTTACAATAATTGATTACACAGCGGTGGAGAGTAGATTTTATCAAAGTAGACGTCTTTCTGAAAGCGCTGTAACTAAGTTTAAGAATATAATCCACCCACTGTTATCATCTTCAATGCCCTGTACCAACACAGAGCAGAGCAGCTATCTGAACGCTACCCCAACAGAGGTCGATTATCTTGTTAATAATTTCACCTCCTCACTACGTACGACTCTGGATACTGTAGCTCCAGTGAAAACTAAGGTCTCTAATCAGAAGTACTGACTCCGTGGTATAATTCTCAAACACGTACCCTAAAGCAGATGACTCGTAATCTGGAGAGGAAATGGCGTGTCACAAATTTAGAGGATCATCATTTAGCCTGGAGAAATAGTTTGCTGCTTTATAAGAAAGCCCTCCGCAAAGCCAGAACATCTTACTATTCATCACTGATTGAAGAAAATAAGAACAACCCCAGGTTTCTCTTCAGCTCTGTAGCCAGGCTGACAAAGAGTCAGAGCTCTGTGGAGCCAACCATCCCTTTAACGTTAACTAGTAATGACTTCATGAACTTCTTCACAAATAAAATTTTTATCATTAGAGAAAAAATTACCAGTAATCATCCCACAGATGTAATATTATCTACAGCTACTCTTAGTACCATTGATGTTAAGTTAGACTCTTTTTCTCCAATTGATCTTTCTGAGTTAACTTCAATAATTACTTCCTCCAAACCATCAACGTGTCTTTTAGACCCCATTCCTACAAAACTGCTCAAAGAAGTCCTGCCATTGATTAATTCTTCGATCTTAAATATGATCAACCTATCTCTAATGGTCGGCTATGTACCACAGGCCTTCAAGCTGGCTGTAGTTAAACCTTTACTCAAAAAGCATCTCTAGACCCAGCAGTCTTAGCTAATTATAGGCCAATCTCCAACCTTCCTTTCATATCAAACATCCTTGAAAGAGTAGTTGTCAAACAGCTAACAGATCATCTGCAGAGGAATGGTTTATTTGAAGAGTTTCAGTCAGGTTTCAGAGCTCATCACAGCACAGAAACAGCTTTAGTGAAGGTTACAAATGATCTTCTTATGGCCTCTGACAGTGGACTCATCTCTGTGCTCGTCCTGCTAGACCTCAGTGCAGCGTTCGATACTGTCGACCATAATATCCTATTAGAGCGATTAGAACATGCTGTAGGTATTACAGGTACTGCACTGCAGTGGTTTGTATCATATCTATCTAATAGACTCCAATTTGTGCATGTAAATGGAGAGTCCTCTTCACACACTGAGGTTAATTATGGAGTTCCACAGGGTTCAGTGCTAGGACCAATTCTGTTTACATTATACATGCTTCCCTTAGGCAGCATCATTAGAAGACATAGCATACATTTTCACTGCTATGCAGATGACACCCAGCTCTATCTGTCCATGAAGCCAGATAACACACACCAATGAGTTAAACTGCAGGAATGTCTTAAAGACATAAAGACCTGGATGGCCGCTAACTTTCTGCTTCTTAATTCAGATCAAACTGAGGTTATTGTACTCGGCCCTGAAAATCTTAGAAATATGGTTTCTAACCAGATTCATACTCTGGATGGCATTACCTTGGCCTCCAGTAACGCTGTGAGGAACCTTGGAGTCATTTTTGACCAGGACATGTCCTTCAACGCACATATTAAACAAATATGTAAGACTGCTTTCTTCCATTTGCGCAACATCTCTAAAATTAGAAATATCCTGTCTCAGAGTGACGCTGAAAAACTAGTTCATGCATTTATTACTTCCAGGCTGGACGACTGTAATTCATTATTATCAGGATGTCCAAAAAACTCACTGAAAAGCCTTCAGCTAATCCAAAATGCTGCAGCAAGAGTCCTGACAGGGACTAGAAGGAGAGAGCATATTTCTCCTGTTTTGGCTTCCCTTCATTGGCTTCCTGTTAAATCCAGAATTGAATTCAAAATCCTGCTCCTCACATACAAGGTCTTAAATAATCAGGCCCCATCTTATCTTAATGACCTTGTAGTACCATATCACCCTATTAGAGCACTTCGCTCTCGCTCTGCAGGCCTACTTGTTGTTCCTAGAGTATTTAAAAGTAGAATGGGAGGCAGAGCCTTCAGTTTTCAGGCCCCTCTTCTGTGGAACCAGCTTCCAGTTTGGATTTGGGAGACAGAAACTATCTCTACTTTTAAGATTAGGCTTAAAACTTTCCTTTTTGCTAAAGCATATAGTTAGGGCTGGACCAGGTGACCCTGAATCCTCCCTTAGTTATGCTGCAATAGACGTAGGCTGCCGGGGGATTCCCAAGATGCATTGAGTTTTTCCTTTCCAGTCACCTTTCTCACTCACTATGTATTAATAGACCTCTCTGCATTGAATCATATCTGTTATTAACCTCTGCGTCTTTTATCCTGTCTTCCTTCTCTCACCCCAACCGGTCGCAGCAGATGGCCCCGCCCCTCCCTGAGCCTGGTTCTGCCGGAGGTTTCTTCCTGTTAAAAGGGAGTTTTTCCTTCCCACTGTCGCCAAAGTGCTTGCTCATAGGGAGTCATATGATTGTTGGGTTTTTCTCTGTATCTATGAAGCGCCTTGAGGCGACTTTTGTTGTGATTTGGCGCTATATAAATAAAATTGAATTGAATTGAATTGAATTTTTCAGCCTAAAACTGGCTCTGTGACATATCACGGAGGTGGACAGGAAGCACAGGAAGTGATGCTGAAATATTCAGATAACATCTGGAATAAGACTGAAACAGAGGCGGGGAAGGTTTCAGGTATCACCCTGGGTCAGCACACCTGAGTCACATGAGCTCATCACCAGGCCTCTGCAGAACTTTTTAATTAGCCTTTTAAATCAGCTGACACCTCTAAAACCAGGCTGCGGCCTGGAGTTCCTGACCACTGGTCTAGCAGGTAAAACACCAGAGAATGGAAGTGAGTGACTGGAGCAGGAAGCAGGAGATATCGCCATCTTTTACATCCAGGCTGTTTTCTTCTATGACACTGTTCTAGCGCCCGCCTCTCTCTACGCAGTGACCTGCTGGGGGAGCAGATCCACGGACAGGGACAGGAGCAGGATTGACAAACTGGTGCGGAGGTCTAGCTCTGTGCTGGGATGTCCTCTGGAGTCTGTGGAGGTGGTGGGCGACAGGAGGATGTTAGTAAAGCTGACATCCATCATGAACAACCCCACACCACCCTCTGCACGAGTCTGTGAGTGTGCTGAGCAGCTCCTTCAGTCAGAGACTAAACGCCCTCACAGATCAGTCAACAGCCGTTAGCCTCCTCGATCATGATGTCATGAGTCACGTGGACATTATGGACAACCACAGTCACCGCCACATGGATAATGCACCTTATATGTATGGACGTGTGCATGTGTATATATGTGTATATATATTTGTATATTTGGTGTGTATGGATGTACATATCTATACTTATGGATTTCTTAGATAGAAGAATAGCTGAAATGTATTTCTTGCATGTTTTTCTCCGTCACACACACTGTGTATGCGTGTACATAGAACCTCAGTTACCGTGGTGTATATTGTATTATCTTATTGATTTTTTATTTCTGGACTTTGTATTCTTCTGCTCTGTACCTGAGCTGTGGGAACGCACGCATTTCCCCGCCGTCAGATCAATAAAGACTCATCTTATCTTACTTCTTAACAAAGAGGTTTTATTGTGTAAAACCACAGGAAGTGTCTGTGCTGTCATTAGTGCTTTTACTGTGAAAAGACGTGAGGAAAACGCTGAGGGTCTTCAGGTGAGCTCATGATAGGTCACGTGTTTTTCCTTCGTGCCAGAGGCTGATGTACTGCAGTACTGCATGTAAAAGTACTTTGACTGCGCCACTGTTACACAGGCCGGATGTACTTTTACTTTTACAAGTGTACATCTCTTAAATCAGGTCTTTTCTGGCTGGACTCTGGCAGCTGCTGCAGTCAGGAAACAGGAAGTTGATTAACTGTGACGTAAAACAGGTAAACAAACGGACTTCAATATGAAAAGAATCACTTTGAGCCCCAGGGGGCGCTGCTGTTCCTCCAGGCTGCTTCGGCATGGCACGTGATGACGTAAGCCTCTCAGTATACGTCACGCCGGGGTGAAGCCCGGGGGTCGGTGTCCGGAGGAGCACAGAGGAGCGGAGGAGCCGCCGAAGGAGCTGAGAGGAGCTGCCACGTCCAACATGAGGTAAGGAGTTTCGGGTCACGTGATTGCAGGTTCTTGTAGTCGGTGCTGATCAGGATCGATACTCAGACTCACTGACGGACGCGGTGTAGCGGAACTCCAGGTGATCAGGTGTCATTAAACGCGCCGCGGGGGCGTGGTCCCGCAGCTCAGCGCTCACGCAGGTGGAGGTGATGAAGAGGGAGGATGAAGGTTTGTGTGCTTGGGTCTCAGAGTGAAAGGAGCTGCGGGCCACTGCTGGCTCTGTCATCTGATTGGAGGAGATTTTAGCGCTCAAGTATGTCTGTGAAGGTTCTCAGTCATCCAGGTCATCGTGGTCTAAGGAGCTTGGAAAGAAAAGTGTCTGGACTTCTTTGAGTTGCTTGAAAACGTTTCACCTCTCATCCGAGAAGCTTCTTCAGTTCTAAGGTCAAATGGTGGGGAGTCCCAGATTTAAACCTAGTGGGAGTATCCCCCCACAGAGGGACAAAAGGACCCCCTGATGATCCTCTAATCGCCTGAGCCAAGGTGTGAAACTGGGTGTGGGTCCCAGTCAGCCAGGGTTTCGGGTGAGCTCACTGTGAAGGTGGGGGCCAGGTTTCACAATGGCACAGAACTGAAGAAGCTTCTGGATGAGAGGTGAAACGTCTTCAAGCAACTCAAAGAAGTCCAGACACTTTTCTTTGTAAGCTCCTTTGACTAGCGGTCAAGTAGTACAAAACAAACAAACAAATATTTCCTAAAATGTGTTTGTTTTTACAATTTCAAATATTGTGTAACAAGAGTTTTTTCCAAACTCTTAACCAGCGTTGGTAATCGATTACGTTACTGCTCATCTCTGCTCTGCACTCACTGAATCCTTTCATCAAGCAACCAAATAAACACATGGGTCTGTGCACACACGCGCAGCGCTGCGGCCGTCGTTGTGTTTGTATGCAACAAACTGCACATAAGTGCGCGCATGAGTTTGTGAGTCTGTCACTGCACTCGCACAGCCTCAGCATGTTTGTGCTCTCTGCTCATGTTGGCTTCAGATTCATCTTTTTTGGCTTTTTAAAGAACTTATTTTAACAAAAAGTCACTTCAGGGGTCAAAGTGCATTATATTTCTGCACATCAAGGTACGGGCAGCGAGTGGCCCCCAGGCCACGGTTTGAGACCCCTGGGTTAGGGTGTGAGTTTACTGTAGTGGCTGCACACGTCACTGAAACTGAGGAACAGCTGAAGCAAAGCGGTTATAAAATCTGAAACTCTGATCTGCCGGGCGTTTCCCTTCCAACATCCAGCGAGCAGCAGATGCCTCGCTAAGGTCAGAAGAGCCTGACAGGCTGCTGACAGGAAGCAGCCTTTCTGGAACCTGACCGACGTCCAATCAGGTGCTAACCAGCTGTACCAAATAAAGTGTCAGGGGGGCGTGTTTACTGACGGTGCTGGGTGGGAGCAGGCTTTCACTGAGCATGTGCAGTAGGAACAGGCTGGTGTGCGTGTAACGTTCACTGAAGGATGCGTGTGGGCCTGGTCTCAGGCCTCTGATGAGGAGGGGGCCGGACCTCTGCGACGTCCTGACGAGTGTCGCTTTGCTTCCTCTCAGACTCGTCCTCATCTCGCTGCTCTTCTCGCTCGGACTCCGTGCTCAGCAGCTGTCGCTGTCGGGGATGTACGGCAGCCTGTGCTCACCAAACTTCCCGGAGCCGTATCCCCGGGACACGCAGCTGCGCTGGAACGTCAGCGTTCCCGACGGCTTCCGGATCAAGCTCTACTTCAGCCACTTCGACCTGGAGCCGTCTTACCTGTGCGAGTACGACTACGTCAAGGTGAGACACGGCATGCCAGTTTTTGGTGTGTGTGTGTTTGCGTGCCACAGTGATGTCACAAACTATGGTTCTCTGTCTGCAGGTGGAGGCTGAGGGGGAGGTGCTGGCGCTGTTCTGTGGGAAGGAGCAGACGGACACGGAGGCGGTGCCGGCTCAGCAGGCCCTCACTTCCCCCAGAAACTCCCTCAGCCTCCTCTTCTCCTCCGACTTCTCCGACGAGGAGCGGTTCTCCGGGTTCGTGGCTCACTACAGCGCCGTGGGTAAGAACCAGACCCAGCCCGCCCGAGCGGACGGGTTCGGTCTCTCGCCATGACGTCTCCTCTGGAGCCGGAGTTTGGACCTTCGGGTGTTCATCGGAGTTCTGCTCGGCGCTGGTCTGAAGGTGGGACCGAGCAGAACTCTGACGAGCAGTGAGCGAGTCTGCGGACTTCCTGTTTCAGTGCGACTCAGTTTAAGAGGTCACCTGACAAAAAGGCGCAGTTTGTTTGCGTTTCTCATCTGATGCTTGTTTCCTGTCTCCTCTGGTCCTGCCTCTGGCCCCGCCCCTCTAGACGTAGACGAGTGCAGCGAGCGGAGTGACGAGGACGCGCTCTGCGATCATTTCTGCCACAACTACATCGGAGGATACTACTGCTCCTGTCGCTATGGTTACCGGCTGCACTCTGACAACCACACCTGCAGAGGTGAGCGCAGACATCGGCTCGGGTGTCATAATCCACAGCACCCACAGCGTGCTCTGCGGGGCTCTGCTTTCCAAAGATATGAGCCCCACATGAACCACGGGTGGGGGTGGGGGAGGAATGTGTGGGTCCTCACGTGTCCTGACAGATCAGCGCTGTGGACCGTGACCTCGCTGTGACTGATAGCGGCGCCTGATTGGTGGTAAATATTTGCGTGTTTCTGTGTGGGGGAGGCGGGCTCTGTCTGAGTTCTGCCTGTGCGTGTTCACGTCTGAGGGTTTGCTACAGAGCGACGACCTCTCAGTGACCTCTGACTGATCACAGAACCATTATAACACAACACACTGAGTGTGCAAAAGTCTTGAGTCTCACCTCTTTTCTCTGTATTTTGCTTCCGGTTAGCCACGCCCCTTTAATGTCTCATATTTTTGTGTTTTGATTTTTTTCCCCTCCCAAACATGGATGCAACAAATATGATACAAAACACAGATGACAAATGAGTATTTAATCCACTGTGATCGTTCAGGAACATCTGGAAACATCTGACTATCAGCATGACAACAGTGCAAACATAAAGCTGTGCATTAAAGCACAGCTGGATAGAAACACACAGGGGAAGCCTGTGAGAGCCGGACATCAGTGTGGGCAGAGCTCTGAGTGTCCTTCAGGAAGCCTGCAGATCCTCAGAGAGCAAATATACAAACTCAGTTTTTGACTCTGATGCTGCTTTTCTGTGTGTGTGTGTGTGTGTGTGTGTGTGTGTGTGTGTGTGTGTGTGTGTGGCAAAGTGTTTCTGCGCAGTGTACCAGGGGCACGGAGAAAAGTTGTCGTACCATAGGCACGAGGAGTGTGCGTGCGTGTGTGTGTGCGTGTGCGTGTGTGTGTGTGTGTGTGTGTGCTAAAATGCACTACTGTAAATGATGTATAGACAATCATTCTGTACAATACAATAATTATAGTTCCACAACTGTTTATTAATAGTAACAATTGTATCTCTACAATCTCAAATAGTTTTCATATTTTAACCATATTTATATCCTGTTCATAGCTTGTACACTCACTACAGCCAGTACATACTTAGAGCATATTGATAACATGCCTTCATACCGTGTACATTGTAACATACCTATAATAGATCCATAAAGCACTTTCTGGATGGATGCAAACGGCATTTCTGTTGTCTTGTACTTGTGACATGTGCAATCACAGTAAAGTTGAATTCTATTCTGTTCAGTGGAGTGCAGCAGCGATGTGTTCAGGGAACGCTCTGGAGTTCTGAGCAGCATTGACTTCCCTGCTCCGTACCCAAAGAGCTGCGAGTGCTTGTACCGCATCGAGGTGGAGGACGGCTTCAGGCTCCGCCTCCAGTTTGACTCACACTTTGATGTGGAGGATCACCCTGACGTCAGCTGTCCCTACGACTACGTTAAGGTGAAGAAAACACAGACACACACTCGGGTGATGTGTTGGAGCTGTTAATCAGCTGTTTTCCTGTCAGATTAAAGCAGGAAGTGCTGTGTTCGGTCCGTTCTGCGGCGATCGATCTCCAGGAGTCATTCAGACCGACAGCAACGTGGCCTCCGTCGTGTTCCACAGCGATAGCTCTGGAGAAAACCTCGGCTGGAGGCTTGGCTACACGGCTACAGGTGAGTCCATGTCCAGGTGCTGCAAACAGACACACAGCTGGGAGTTATAGCTTTTATTGTCTCCTGACAGGAAGTCAATGTCCCGTGCCCAATACTCCGCCCAACGCCCTGATGAACCCCTTCCAATCAGAATACTTCTTTAAAGACCACATCCTGTTCACCTGTGAGCCTGGATACCACATGCTGAAGGTAGGGGGCGTGTCACATCAGCTGAGTTTGGTCAACCCGAATGATGTTTAGTTTGTTTCAAAAACAGCGGCGCTGCGCACGTGAAGGAATGGGCCAGCGCACTGGCGTCCGTTTGACAGATCGAACTGTCAAACGGATCAGTCACGCAGAGCGCGAACGCGGCGTGCGTCCGAGCTATGCGCCACAGGTGTAGATCAGCTGTGCGGGTCACATGGTCTGCAGTGATGCTGCTTGTTGCTAACCTGGCTGCGCTGTCTCTGCTCAGGACGGAGGTCACCTGGATCACTATCAGATCGACTGCCGGGCCGATGGATCGTGGAGCGACCGTCCTCCTCCGTGCCACAGTAAGACTGCTCGACCTTTGACCTCTCCAGAGTGTTTGTGTTTCAGTGTCTCCCGTGTTTGAGTCTGGGTTACTGCTGCTGCAACCTGTTTCCTGGAGCACACACGCCACCTGCTGGCTCTCTGCAGACTCTACAGGAGCGTCACATTAGTGCTAGTTAGGCTTTTGTTTAGTTAACTTGAAGCTCCGCCTTCTCTGATGCTCTGTTAGTACAGTAGTGACCTCACGGCAGCCATGTTATTGGTCACATGATGTCATTAAAAGGCTCCAACAGCACAAACACGGCCCACGGGTCCAGCTCAGGTGAAGCCAGTAGCTACAGCCACCTGTGTCACCATCCACATGCATGTCAGTCGCAGAGGCCACGCCCCTAATAATGCAAACAGGTGAGTTATGACTGACATGTTTATTTTACCACCGCGGGGGGGGGACTGGCTGACCAGGCCGGTCGTGCTGTGGTAGGCAGGCACCGCCGTGGCGTCCTGCAGATCAGTTTTGAGGCTGACAGGCTGTGCAGGTGCTGAGAGACGGTTCAGGTCTGCTCACACACTTTCCTCTCGCTCTCGTCTCTCTGCAGACTCCAGGAGGAAGCCAAGCTCTCTGTCCAGCATCCGGACCAATCACAGCCTAGCTTAATGATCAAGCCAGTCTCATTGGCCGATAAAGATACTGCAGGAGCGAACAGTGTTGATGTGTCTGTATTTTCCAATAAAACGTAAAACCAGAAGCTTCTGTCGTGTGTCTGTGACTCACATTCAGGGATCGCGGCGCTGATGTCATGTGTTTGAGTGTTTCTGTCACAGGTGTTCGCACTCTTTGTCTCGATGTGTGTTCCTGTGACGCCCCCTTCAGGACACGCTGACTCTTCAGCCTGTCGGGTCTCACGTTACGTTGAGATGAGTTTCAGATTAAAATCACGTCACACTCACGTGTCTGGATCATTGGAACACGTCAGTTCTGATTCGTTGTCGCTGTCGGTCAGCTGTAGTTTGGTTCTGGCTCATTCTTCCTCCTTTCTGCTCAGACTCAAAGCTGATTGGTGTTTTTGTCCTGTCTGTCACAGTGGTGGATTGTGGGAGTCCAAAGATGGTCGACATGGCTGACGTGGTGTTTGGTAACCATGACAACAGCACACTGTTCGGTGCGACCGTTAAGTACGTGTGCAGGGAGGGCGGCGTCCAGCTTAACAGTAAGAGGTCTTCCTGTTTGGTTTCCTTCAGTGGTTGCTGTGCAGTGACAGCTCATCTGATTATTGATTATTGGCCGAACCTTGTTGTTCCTCGAGCTCTGTGTCTGCTTGTAGTCAGGAAATGTTTTTATTAATTTTTATTATTTTGTTCTCATCTTTGGGCAATTTGCTCCTCATCTGTTTTTAAACATGATGATAAAAACTGGACCTGCTACTGATAACCAGAGGCCTCCTCACACTCCGGTTACTGTTTGTAGCTTCATACCGGTGTGGTCTGAGTGGAGACTGGGTTGATTCAGAAGGAAGGAGCACAGTACCCACCTGTCTGCCAAGTACCTGCCCGTCTGCCTGTTCACCTGTCTGCCTGTTCATCTGTCCGTCTGTTCACCTGTTTGTCTGTTCACCTGTCTGTCTGTTAACCTGTCCGTCTGTTCACCTGTTTGTCTGTTCACCTGTCTGTCTGTTAACCCGTCTGTCTGATAACCTGTCTGTCTGTTAACCTGTCTGTCTGTTCATCTGTCTGCCTGTTCACCTGTCTGTCTGTTCACCTGTCTGCCTGTTCACCTGTCTGTCTGTTCACCTGTCCGTCTGTTCACCTGTCTGCCTGTTCACCTGTCTGCCTGTTAACCTGTCTGCCTGTTCACCTGTCTGTCTGTTAACCTGTCTGCCTGTTAACCTGTCTGTCTGTTCACCTGTCTGCCTGTTCACCTGTCTGCCTGTTCACCTGTCTGTCTGTTCACCTGTCTGTCTGTTCACCTGTCCGTCTGTTCACCTGTCTGCCTGTTCACCTGTCTGCCTGTTAACCTGTCTGCCTGTTCACCTGTCTGTCTGTTCACCTGTCTGCCTGTTAACCTGTCTGTCTGTTAACCCGTCTGTCTGTTAACCCGTCTGTCTGTTCATCTGTCCGTCTGTTAACCTGTCCGTCTGTTCACCTGTCTGCCTGTTCACCTGTCTGCCTGTTCACCTGTCTGCCTGTTAACCTGTCTGCCTGTTCACCTGTCTGTCTGTTCACCTGTCTGTCTGTTCACCTGTCCGCCTGTTAACCTGTCTGCCTGTTCACCTGTCTGTCTGTTCATCTGTCCGCCTGTTAACCTGTCTGCCTGTTCACCTGTCTGTCTGTTCATCTGTCCGTCTGTTAACCTGTCCGTCTGTTAACCTGTCTGCCTGTTCACCTGTCTGTCTGTTCACCTGTCCGCCTGTTAACCTGTCTGCCTGTTCACCTGTCTGTCTGTTCATCTGTCCGTCTGTTAACCTGTCCGTCTGTTCACCTGTCCGCCTGTTAACCTGTCTGCCTGTTCACCTGTCTGTCTGTTCATCTGTCCGTCTGTTCACCTGTCTGTCTGTTCACCTGTCTGTCTGTTAACCCGTCTGTCTGATAACCCGTCTGTCTGTTCACCTGTCTGTCTGTTCACCTGTCTGTCTGTTAACCCGTCTGTCTGATAACCTGTCTGTCTGTTCACCTGTCTGTCTGTTAACCTGTCTGTTCATCTGTCCGTCTGTTAACCTGTCTGCCTGTTCACCTGTCTGTCTGTTCATCTGTCCGTCTGTTCACCTGTCTGTCTGTTCACCTGTCTGTCTGTTAACCCGTCTGTCTGATAACCCGTCTGTCTGTTCACCTGTCTGTCTGTTCACCTGTCTGTCTGTTCACCTGTCTGTCTGATAACCTGTCTGCCTGTTCACCTGTCTGTCTGTTAACCTGTCTGTTCATCTGTCCGTCTGTTAACCTGTCTGCCTGTTCACCTGTCTGTCTGTTCACCTGTCTGTCTGTTAACCCGTCTGTCTGTTCACCTGTCTGTCTGATAACCTGTCTGCCTGTTCACCTGTCTGTCTGTTAACCTGTCTGTCTGTTCATCTGTCCGTCTGTTCACCTGTTTGTCTGTTCACCTGTCTGTCTGTTAACCCGTCTGCCTGATAACCTGTCTGCCTGTTCACCTGTCTGTCTGTTAACCTGTCTTTCTGTTCACCTGTTTTTCTGTTCACCTGTCTGTCTGTTAACCCGTCTGTCTGATAACCTGTCTGCCTGTTCACCTGTCTGTCTGTTCACCTGTCTGTCTGTTCACCTGTTTTTCTGTTCACCTGTCTGTCTGTTCACCTGTCTGTCTGTTCACCTGTCTGCCTGTTCACCTGTCTGTCTGTTAACCTGTCTGTCTGTTCATCTGTCCGTCTGTTCACCTGTCTGTCTGTTCACCTGTCTGCCTGTTAACCCGTCTGTCTGTTCACCTGTCTGTCTGATAACCTGTCCGCCTGTTAACCTGTCTGTCTGTTAACCTGTCTGTCTGTTCATCTGTCTGTCTGTTCACCTGTCTGCCTGTTAACCCGTCTGTCTGTTCACCTGTCTGTCTGATAACCTGTCTGCCTGTTAACCTGTCTGTCTGTTAACCTGTCTGTCTGTTCACCTGTTTGTCTGTTCACCTGTCTGTCTGTTAACCCGTCTGTCTGATAACCTGTCTGCCTGTTCACCTGTCTGTCTGTTAACCTGTCTTTCTGTTCACCTGTTTTTCTGTTCACCTGTCCGTCTGTTCACCTGTCTGTCTGTTCACCTGTCTGCCTGTTCACCTGTCTGTCTGTTCACCTGTCTGTCTGTTCATCTGTCTGCCTGTTAACCTGTCTGTCTGTTCACCTGTCTGTCTGATGTCTCTGCGTGTCCAGCCTGCGGCCAGCCATCCCGCCCTCTTCCCCCTCAGGTGAAGCGGATTGTGGGCGGTCGTAGCGCCGAGCCTGGCTTCTTCCCCTGGCAGGTCCTGCTCAGTGTGGAGGACCTGTCCAGGGTCCCGGAGGATCGCTGGTTCGGCTCCGGGGCCCTGCTGTCGGAGTCCTGGGTCCTCACAGCTGCCCACATCCTGCGGTCCCTGAGGAGGGACACCAGTGTTGTTCCCGTGGCCGCTGACCACGTCAAGGTTTCTGAAGTTCTCTCCTATATCTGTGATCAGCTTTGTGTGTCTGCCAAACCGTGGGACGGATGCTTATCGGCTGTAAGTGACCTGCTTGTTCTGTCCTTCAGGTCTTCCTTGGTCTCCATGATGCCAGAGACAAATGTCGGGCCACCAGCCTCTCCGTAGACCGGATCTTCCTCCACCCGGACTTCCAACCCAACAACTACAACAACGACATCGCCCTGCTGAGGCTGAGTGAGCGGGTGGAGTTTAACCAACTCATCCGTCCAGTCTGTCTCCCACTGCCTCACACACAGGTGGGTCACAGCTCCAGCTGAGTCTGCACAAAGCCGTGTTCACTTAGGTGTGATCTCCCAACACAAAGGTCAGAGGTCACAGGGAGAGGACCTCTGAGCTGACAGACACAAAGGTTATCAGACATGTTAACAGACAGAATTAAAATCCTTGTAAGAGACTGAAAATGTAAAACTAATAATAAAAGTCTGCTTTATAAAAAAGTAGAGTGACTTTAAAAAGATCTCAGTGATCAGGTGGAGTTAGCTTTCCTGAGCTCTTCAGGCAGGAAGACCCGGTTAAGGCCTCCTTACCTGTACAGGTGTCCGTGAGTCTGCCAGAGTGTGCTTGGCAAAGTCGGGGTAAAAACAAAGCATGGTGCTCAGCAGCAGTGCATGAAGGTGAAGCCGAACCTCACCTATGCTGAGCTTGCTCCAAAGGTCAGCTGGTCCCCTCATTAAAGACGGGGGGAGGAGCTACTCCTCGACACTGAAAGTCCCTGATTGGGACGGCTCCTGGTGAGGTGTTAACAGGAAGAAGCCCCCGAGCAGATCCAGGAAATGCTGAGAGATTTTCTGGCTGGCTTGGGATCGCCTGAGGATGTGGGCACCTTGCAGTCAGCGAGTGGGCTGTGAACTCATCTGTATACCAACGTATGCTAGAGTCAGCGTGAGGCCGTCTGTCCCACAGCTAAAGAGCTAAATCTCCAACAGAACGGCTGAAGCAGAAAAGAGTGGAGCTGCTGCAATGGTCCAAAGTCCAGAGCTCAGACAGCTGTGCACAAATTAAAGCTGCAAACCTAAATAAGCCAAAGCAGCGGTGAAGAAGAGTAAGCCCAAACTCCTCCACACTGATGAGACACAGAAACATCACGACTGAAGGAGGAGCTACAAGCTGCTAACCTCTGCATTTTGACACAGGCTCAGCTTTCATTTGAATCATTTTAGAACCTGAGAGAAAAAGATTATTTTCATGTCCTGATATGTAAAACCTTTTTCACATGACTGCAAAGGTCTTCGGTGAGAGTGTGAGGCTCCTCGTGGACGCCATCATGTCAGTTCTAAAACTTGCAGCGAGGGTTGGTGTGATGATAGTTCAAAGTGTTTTGAAACCACAGTGAAGTCCACTGACATGGTCGAGGCTTGACGACCTATAAATCTGCAGGGGAAGAATGCTTTGGGTGGGTGTGATGCAGAACCAAGCGTTTCTACATATTTATCCTCCAAAGCTGCAGCAGGTGGCCTCCAGATGTTATCAGAAGCAGAGGTGTAGCCCAGTGGAAACATGCTCCTGTTCAGCAACGACGTCTCAGACACGTCTGCTTTGGGCTGGATGTGGACACTAGGGGTGCAACGATACTCGTATCGATATTGAACTGTTCGATACAGTGCTTTCGGTTCGGTACGCATATGTATCGAACAATACAAAATTTTTAATTTATTTTATCAACTTTCCTTCTGACGATGCTGTCTGTGTTGAGCGCTCAGTGAATCTGCGCTCGACTACTCCGCCTAGGCTGCACTGTCGAGCGCAGATCCACTGAGCGCAGCGCAAGCTAGCAAGACAGAAGCTAAGCTCGTTGCAACATGGCAAATTGAACCTCCCCCACCCTCATTCAGATCTGGCGTTTGGAACTATTTTGGTCTTCATGTGAAGTATGACCCTGAAGGTAAGCGCGTCATGGACTAAAGTAAAACAGTATGTTGGATGTGCCACGCAATGCTCAATTACATGGGTGGGAACTAGTGCGTTAGCGCAGTTAGCTCGTTAACGTGTTGACGCCGTCCAGCCCCACACACGGGGCGATCCGCGGTAGCTCGTTAACGGAGATTTGCCGTGTTGTGGCGTTAACGTCATTTCAGATTAACGCTGACAGCACTAGTGGGAACACAACGAATATGACTGCACATTTACTCCGACATCATCCTAGTGCAAAGACAAGTGGAAGCAGACAAAAACAACAAGCACGCATGCTACAAACTTTACCCGAGTCATTTAGACAGCCGTTAGCACAGGATTCTCCTTATGGGGACCTGATATGTTTAATATGCTGCTGAGAATATAGCCCAGAAGAAGCGTATAGTATAGCTTTTATTTTGGAAAGAGCCATTTCTCTGTAATAAACTCTCTTTTCCAAAGATGAGTGATTTCTCCATCAGATAGATTTATTTATTTATTACTTTGTTTTTTCAGCAACATTAAATTTAAAAACTGGACGTTTGAGTTAAAATATATATTTATAATTTTAATAAATGACAAATTAAAAAAGCATGAACATTTTTTTGTATCGAAAAAATATCGAACCGTGACACCAAAGTATCGAAACGAACCGACCCGTGAATTTTGTGTATCGTTGCACCCCTAGTGGACACGTTTGCTTTATTTCCAGTATTTTTGAATCACATGTGTTTCTTTATTTTTACTGGTGATGTCATCGCCTGTTTGAGGGCAGTGAGATCAGATCAACTAAAATAACGATGTAAATATTTTACTGATCTGTCTGCTGCTTGACCTCTGACCTCTGTCTTTACCCCAGGATGACCCCCTGGCACCTCTCCCCAACTCTCTGGGTGTGGTTGCTGGTTGGGGAATCTCCAACCCCAACGCCTCTGCTTCTTCCTCCCCCTCATCCACTCTGACCTTTGACCCTGTGTCGGACACCGACCTCGAGATGACCTCTGACCTCCTGCAGTATGTGAAGCTGCCTGTGGTCTCCCAGGCTGAGTGTGAGGCGAGCTACGCCTCGCGCTCCCTCAGCTACAACATCACTGACAACATGTTCTGTGCCGGCTTCTTCGAGGGGGGGCGGGACACCTGCCTAGGGGACAGCGGGGGTGCGTTTGTAATGGAGGACGAGGTCAGCCGGAGGTGGGCGGTGTTTGGGTTGGTGTCCTGGGGCGGACCGGAGGAGTGCGGGAGTCTGAGAGTGTATGGAGTCTATACCCGAGTGGCCAAATATGTGGAGTGGATACAGAGTCACCTTCACGCTGCCCCCTGGTGGTGATGCTGGTTTTTTTAACACTTTATTTTTATTGGTAGTTTTGTATATTTTTTACAAAACATTCAGACCATTAACAAGTACAGAGCACTAGCTAGCAAAGACGCATTAAAAAAAAAAGGCATCCATTTATGGTACAATCAAATCAAACAGGTGAATTACAGCAATGATACTTTTGGTACCAGAATTTATAATATTTTTCCATTCAAGTAAAGGTCCCATTTTTTCCAGTACTTCTCAGATTTATCAGCAGCAAGTCTTAATGAAAAAGTCTCTCCATTGTGTAAATTTCCTTGGTAATGCCTATCCAGTCCAAAAATGACGGTGGATCCACGTTTAGCCATTTGCGAGTTATGGCTTTCTTTGCACCAGCCAGTAGTATTAATAAAAGATATTTGTCCGATTTCCTCAGTCCTTGGGGAAAATCACACAGATAAAACACAGTGAAGTCAGGGTTCAAGTTCAAGCCCATCATGGTATTGATTTCTGTAATCACTACTAGCCAGTAGGGGGCAATCTTTCCCCTACATTCCCAAAACATATGAACATGTCCTGCAGATACACATCCGGATCTGGATATCTGTTTCTTTGGCGCATTCCCCTTACAAGAGCCGGCGTCCTCTTCTAGGACTTTTATGTTTCTGTGCCTCAGCTGGAGGCATCTAAAGAAATCCTGTCTTTCCAAATAAAATCTTCTCTGGAGTTGCTGGTAGTGTTTTAGTACATTTTTATCTGCGATCTTCCAGTAGCCTGTTATAACCTCATGTGACCACTGTATAAATCTCTTATCCATGTTTGCAGGTGCAAAATCCGAATCGTAAGCAGGCCGTCGTAAAGTCCGGGCACTTTTTCAGTTTTCTCACATTTGAGTATCCTATGCCATATCTCTATGGGCACTTTCATCAGCACCGGGAACAGGTCTGCATCTATATGTCTTTTAATAAGTGGTTGATCTCCAAGCAGTGATTGAAGCGGTGTCTCGCAGTAGGCTTGATCTATCTCCTTCCATTTAGCCTCACACATTGGATCGCACCACCCAATCATCACTCGTAACTGTGCAGCCCTGTAATAGTCCTCAAGACATGGCAGAGCGAATCCACGCTTGTCCTTTTGTTGTTGAAATGTCTGAAATTTTGTTCTTGTTTTTTTGGGGGGCCCAGATAAGGTTAGAGATCGTCCTATTCCAATCGTTAAATTGCTTGTAGGGTACGTGTATAGGCAGCGCCTGAAACAAATAGAGAAGCTTTTGCAAAACCTTCATTTTTATTATATGTATCCGATTGTGCATATTCATTGGCAATAATGACCAGCTCCGGCATATATGCCAAATGTTTCCAATAATGAAAGAAGATTAGGCTGATTTCAGGGTTAGTTCTGAGAACATCAGCAGCATACAGACCAACTTCATACATTATATCATTACTTATTACACCTCTGATGTCCTGATAGCCTGCGCCAGAGGCTTAATGAATAGAGAGTGGGACTGAGAGGGCATCCCTGGCGGCAGCCTCTCTCTAGTTGTAGTACATCTGTTAAATCACCATTAATTTTAATCCTGGCAGTGGGCGAGTTGTACAGAGACTGTAAGCACCTGATGATTTGGCTGTTGAAACCAAATCTCTCTAAAACCAAATAAAGATCATTCCAGCAGTCAGACAGCTACTGATTTGATATTTTTCATTTTGTTTACTAGAACGAGGGCCCGCCTCACATCATCGTGAGTTTGTCTATTTCGAACAAAGCCTGTTTGATCTGTATCCGCTAGTTCTGAAGTTATAAATTCCAACTGTTTAGCTAATAGTGTTGCAAATATCCTGTAGTCAATATTCAAGACTGATATGGGTCTGTAGGAACCACGTTCTGTTTTATTCTTACCCGGTTTGGGAATTACTGAAATAACTGCTCGTTTCCAGGATGGGGGTATCTCCCCCCTGTAAGCACATGGTTAAAGCAAACCCTCAGCAGAGGGGTTACGAGATCTCTGCTTGTACCACTCTGCCGGGTAGCCATCCTCACCGGCCATCTTATTTGAAACGGCCTGGTTAATCTCCTCCGCAGTTATTGTTTGTGTTGATCTTTTATTTTGTTCCTATCGATGGTAAATCAAGTGAGGAAAGAAATGCATTAACAGAGGGCACATCTGTCGTGGTGGGTTCTGCGTACAGTCGGGTATAATAGGTCACAAAAGATTCTTTATGCTTTTCATGTCATATCTTTTCATTTGCTGGGTTTTTAATTCTCTGAATAAATCTGTCAGCGTGCTGTTTCCTCTTGGTTTCTTGGATTTGGGACCATTTTCATAATAATTCTGCTTAATGAATTTAGCCCTTTCCTCTATTTGGTCATCATATAACCTGTTTAATATCTGTTGTGCTTCTTTCATTTGTGATAAGGTGTCATCATTGTTACTTTTCATATGTTCTGATTGTAGGTGTTTCAGTCTCGTAGTGAGGTCTTTTAGATACTTCTCTTTTTCCTTTTTTTTATATGAGGACCACAAAATTAGCTTCCCTCTAAGAACTGCCTTAAAATACTGAGGAGAAACATCACCATTGTTATTATAGTCCACGTATTCCTTAAATTCTTCTTTTACAAACCTTTTGAATTTTACATCATTTAGTAGACCAGTATTAAGCGTCCATGAGTGCAGATGGAGTGTCAGGTACACGCCTGCATGGTCCGAAATATCTCTCAGCCCTATATCACAATTTACAATTCTGTGCTTATCAAAGTGTGACATAAAAAAATGGTCCAGTCTTGAGTACATATGGTGGGAATGTGAAAAACCAGTATATTCCCTCCATACGTCGACCAACCCTTCTTCCTTAAGCATTCTTTTAACATATAGAGCTTCTGATTGTGACAATTTAGTTTTACTGGACGTGTCCAGAAATGGATTCAAGTGAATATTCCACCACATATTAATACGCCTGATGTTTCTGTTGCAATTAATTCAAAAAGGGTCCTGATCAGATGTTTATCAGTCCCTGGCCGTCTGTACCCATTAAACAGTGTAACTTCCTTGTGATCTGTGGACCCTTTAACCAGTATATAACGCCCCTCCTTATCTCTGATTTGTGAGGAAAGTTGGAAATGTACTTTGACAATAAGGCCACTCCTCTAGAATGGTTTTTTATATGTGAGGAATAATACAGATTTTTAAACCCCATTTTACACAATTTTTTGTGCTCGGTGGCAGAAAGGTGTGTTTCTTGCCAGAAAATGGTAAATGGCCTGTATTTGTGTAGCGCTTTACTCGTCCCTATGGACCCCAAAGCACTTTACACATTCAGTCATCCACCCATTCACACACTGGTGATGGCAGCTACATTGTAGCCACAGCCACCCTGGGGCGCACTGACAGAGGCGAGGCTGCCGGACACTGGCACCACCGGGCCCTCTGACCACCACCAGTAGGCAACGGGTGAAGTGTCTTGCCCAAGGACACAACGACCGAGACTGTCGGAGCCGGGGCTCGAACCGGCAACCTTCCGATTACAAGGCAGTCTTAGGTGCGGGAAAAAAATTAGGTGTTACTATCCATACGCTTGAATCTGGAGCTTTTCCTGGATGTATTTCATCCGTTCCTCCCGGGTCTGCCGCGGCGCCCGCTCGCTCTTTCCCAGAATGGCGTCCTCGGCTTGGGTACGGGCATGCGTGGTATTGGGTCGTCTGCTCCCTTTTCCATCAACTTCCTCTTCTCCAGGTCTTCGGATGCGTCGTAAATCACGGGCCCGTTTTCATAAAACACACGCAGTCTGTTGTTTTTATTATGTTGCTCTTTGTTGTTTGTTTTCTCTTCTGGTTTTTTCTTATCTCCATACAGGTGATCCAGGTGTTTGTTTTTCTTTTGTTTCTTCCCCCCTTTCTCACCATCTCTTCTCCCTTCTGTTTTTCTTTCTCTCCCTCTCTGTCTTTCACTCTTTCTCCCTGTCCTATCCCCAGTCATGTCTGTCCCGTCTTTAAAAAATGAAAATAAAATAAATACATAATTATAATAAAGGTCAATCAAATGGACCAATATGGCCATGATGATCCACTTGGTAAAGTAAATCCACTTGGCATCTTTCTTGGCCTTCAGACAACAATTCTGATGGCTAAAGATCCAAACGGGACAGGCAAATAAATAAATAAATAAAACACACGCAGTCTCGACGGATACAGTGTTTGGAAGCGGAGCCCCTTTTAAAATCTTCCTGATCGAGTTGTTTGCTTTGTGTTTAGTTAAATGTCACCGGGATAGTCTTGGTCGAAATACACACGTCTCCCTTTCAGCAATATTTATTTTTTGGTCCACGCAGAACGGAGCAACAAGTCCTTGGTCTTGTATTCCAAAACATGAGTCACGATAGACCTGGGGTTGGAGCCCGGTGGTGGCTTGGGGCCGAGTGAGCGGTGGTACCACTGTATGCCCAGATTGGTGTCAGAGAGGGACAGTTCCTTCTTTATAAAATTCTCCATAAGTTCGAGCATGTTGTCCCCTTCTTCACCCTCTGGTATCCTGTGAACATGTATGTTATTCCTGCGAAAGCGGGCTTCCAGGTTGGACAGACGTGTCTGGAGGTCCTCTTGTAACTGGAGAGTATGGCCGAGCACGTCTTTAAGATCGACTGTGACCTCCTCCACCTCGGTTACTCTCTGTTCGACCTCCTCCATCCTGCTTGTTACCTCTTTCATGTCCGTGACAATTTCCTAAACTCTGACATTTCTGTTTTCACAAGTCCAGTCTTTTCCGCTATTTCTCTTTTCAAATTATCCTGGACTTCTTTCAGCTCAGCGAGAATGTTAGCTTCAGTTGCCTCCATAGCTCTGTGTAGCTTTAGCTCGCTAGCACCGTCAACTTCTTTTAGTGAAAAAACTCCTTCCTCCGCACTTTCTTGCCTTGTCTCTTGTCTTTCTCTTGTTACCCCCCGGTTTACTACTATGAATATTCTTAGTTGTGTTATAACATGTCAATTTTCAAGGAGTAACCAGACCGCCCGGGAAGCTGAAAAATTATGCTGCAACCAGTTTCCTCACCATCCGGAAGTCCCCCCGGTGGTGATGCTGTTCAAGGCTTTTCAAACCACTTGGAGGAGCAAATGTCCCATTTAAAAAAGAAGAGTACCCTTTAACTTTAGTCCCGCCTTCCTCCTGAATCAAATGCCCATTTCAGCTCAGTTCCGCCTCCCGCACAGGTGCTTCAGCCTGCCTCCACCACAAAGTATTTTTTGTCCAAGTGGTTTGAGAACTCTGTAAAGCCCGTAAGATTTCTCACACAGTGGGACAGACTTGTTGGGAACCAGCTGGACTGACTGAGTGAACCAGCAGCTGCTGGATCAGTCATCAGTGGAAATATTCACCGTGTGAAACCTTTGTCTGTTCTGTTGCTCACGTCTGGCCTCAGTTTGAACATAAACCTGTGAATGACTGACAGGTCCATTATGTAACACGCTGCTCATGTTATGGCACGATGCTTTATGATGCAACATTGTTTTGTTTGTTTCATTGCTGTGTTTATGTGGGAGGCACTCAGAAGCTCTTATTAAAGAACCAAAATCAACATGTTTGCACAACAATGATGACACGATCTGTTTACTGTAATAACAACATTCAGATATTACTGCTTAGACCTGCATTCATTCTAATGTCCAGCAGGGGGCGACTGCTCAGGTCTGATTGTATAGAAGTCTGTAGGAAATGAAATGATCTGAAGGGTTTGTGGTCTCAGCTGCTGGGTTCACAGCTTATCCAATAACAGTGAAAATTATCATCCAGGACGATAAAAGCTTATTTTTACCGAGCGTGCAGCGTCGCCTGGTCAGCTCGGCCCCTTCACTCTTCCTGCCAGGTCTCAAAAATGTTTGAATCCTGAAAAACAACCTCAAAGACCAATATGTGACATCACAGTGACCATCTCATATATATAGTCTGTGCATGTATGTACCCACAGGTGTGTGAATCAAACGTCATCCAGGAACATGAAGAGAAGCTTACACACGTTGTTTATTTGGTGAATTTTGCTCCTTGACATTTATTCATAGACAAACACAGCAACAGATTTACTGCATGCTCCTTCACAGCATTGCTTTAAATCTCAGGGTTATGCTTCCTCTGTGGTATTAAAGTACTCACTATGCATACTCGCTGTACTATTACTGCAGCAGTTCCCTTTATGACGTCAGTGTGGCAGCAGTGTTCAGAGTCGGTTGGAAGGTGGTTGCAGCTCACTCGGTATCCCATAATCCCCTCACATGAAACCGGGCACGCTTGGCTCTCGGGGCTTCACGGGCTCCCAGTGCCGTTCACGTCCCGTCTCTCCATTGTGTCTCGGATCCAGTTGAGGAAGTTGCCCAGTCGGGTGTAGACACCGTACTTGCCACGGGCGGCACATTTCTCCCCCCAGCTGACGACCCCGCTCAGGAACCAGGTCCCCCTGTAGTTCACCACGAACGGCCCGCCGCTGTCCCCGCTGCAGGCGTCCTTACTGGCCTCCAGGTAACCTGCGCAGTACATGTTGTCTGTGATCACCTGCAGGAAACACAGGAGGGGCCGGGCATCAGGGCAACGTGGGAACGGCTGCGTCTCTATCGCTGACCCTGGTCTGGTTTGATTTGGTCATAGACGGTATCGCTCGAGTGAACAGCACACCTGAGACGGGGCAGATTTACATGTACACCTGTACACAAACAATGCTGACAGCAGAGCTGCTGCACATCATGTTCAGGTGTCCACAGTCTGCTTAGTGCAGGATTCAAAGACGTTGCAGAGATCACACCTGTTCATCCAACAGTTCTTCCTGTAAGGACACATGAACAGGTGTGCTCTTTATCGTACTCTACGACCCCCCCCCCAACTGTCGTTCAGCAGTGCTGCTCGCCGAAGCAGTTTTCACCCTCATTTCATTTTGTAGAGATGACTTTACTACACTCAGTAATCAGATTACAGTTACTTTTAGAAAAGGTCATTACTTGTATTAAGTATGACGAATGTGCAGCAGTCCCCTGCTAACATGCTAACCTGTGGACCTCCATCCAAAAACTGTCCAGCCCGTCGGTGTTCACCACGAACGTGGCGGTCCATCGACAGCGGGCGTACCAGGTAACCCTCTAAGTAGCCCCCCCCCCCCCGGATCCTCTGATAAACAGTGTCATTTATCAGAGGATGCAGCAGCTTTTCTAACGTTTACGTCACCTGTTGCTGTGTTGCTGCTCTTTCTCAAACACTAAGTATAGATCAGCAGTTGCCGCGGGCTCAGACGCTCAGCTGATCACCTGCTCGGTGGTGCTGATGCAGTCTTTGTAGCCGACCACTGGGAGTGTCACCTTCCTCAGGAACCTCGAGGAGCGGCCCAGGTACTCGGTGGCCCCCCAGCCCGTCACCACGCCGTGGTTGTCCTCCTGGGCACACGGACACAGTCGGCATCAGACAGATGGGCCAAGTCAGCTGCAGCACTCATCATTTCCGATGAAATTACCTTCAGCAGGTATTTGGAGAGGTGGGTGTCGGGGAGGCAGGCGGGGACTGCGGTGGGGCCCCTCTGAACAGGCCGGGCGAGATAGAGCAGAGCGAGGTCGCTGTCGAAGGTGAAGGCGTGGAAGTGAGGATGAATGATGACCTTCTGGATCTTTATCTGCTGCTCACCTGGATCGGGACGCTGCTTGTCGTAGTCACCTGCAGACAGACACACACTCACTCACACACACATTCCTGCGCTCAGACTGAAGGGACAGCATCGATGAACCGAGATGCCGCAATCCCTGCTGCAGCCAGCAGAGGGCACATACCTGAGTGTAGTGGTTTTACAGATGTGCAGAAGCCCACACAGATGTGTGAACAGTGTCTGATTAGCATTCAAAGTATGCGTGTTTACATGAGCACCCCTGCTGCTCTGCCGCTCACAGTGGGTGAGGTCCACTGTAAACCACCGGCCTCACCTATCGTAATGTGGTCCGCAGACTCTTCAAAGCAGTGAGCGGCAGAAACGACCCATCGGTCAGATACCAGAGTCCCTCCGCAGAAACCGAAGCCGTCAGACCTGTGGATCAGAACCTGAACAGAAACGCTCGGCGTCAGCACGTTCACACAGCTCAGAACAAGGTTCTGCTTCGTTATTCCACTGATGCCTCCAAACCTGCCAGGGGCTCCCTCCTCGCCTCTCCAGGGATCCACCCACAACACGAGGCTGCATCTCGCTACCTCCTGCCCCTCCACTGTCCGTCAGGTTCCCTCCTCTCCCTGTTGCGTTCGCTGTCCACACCTCTGTTGAATTAAGTTCAGGTAGCCAGCTGTCTGTTGCATTGTAATCCCACGTGGCATCGTCTGTCTCCAAGGAACTCAGCAGAGAGCGACCTCGATCCAAAGCCTCCATCTGCTGACGGCCGCAGGGGAACGCCACTGAGCAGGAACGGGAAAGAAAGATCACGAAATCAGCTCAGATTAGCCGTGAGACCAACGAAGACACGATGTGAAGAGGCAGACATGAATATATGAATAATGATTAACACCAGTGCATCATGGGAATCCCCCAGCAAAACTAAGGGAGGATTCAGGGTCACCTGGTCCAGCCCTAACTATATGCTTTAGCAAAAAGGAAAGTTTGAAGCCTAATCTTAAAAGTAGAGATAGTTTCTGTCTCCTGAATCCAAACTGGAAGCTGGTTCCACAGAAGAGGGGCCTGAAAACTGAAGGCTCTGCCTCCCATTCTACTTTTAAATACTCTAGGAACAACAAGTAGGCCTGCAGAGCGAGAGCGAAGTGCTCTAATAGGGTGATATGGTACTACAAGGTCATTAAGATAAGATGGGGCCTGATTATTTAAGACCTTGTATGTGAGGAGCAGGATTTTGAATTCTGGATTTAACAGGAAGCCAAAACAGGAGAAATCTGCTCTCTCTTTCTAGTCCCTGTCAGGACTCTTGCTGCAGCATTTTGGATTAACTGAAGGCTTTTCAGGGAGTTTTTAGGACTTCCTGATAATAATGAATTACAGTCGTCCAGCCTGGAAGTAATAAATCCCGTCTGCACTTACTGTAGTATTATGTGCAGTAATACTAATACAATGTGGGTTCTGGGAGTGTTACCGGTCTTGGAGCAGCTCTGTCCGTCACTCTCTAGGAAGTATCCGTCAGCACAGCCACACTGAACTCCAGCGCCACCTGCCAGGTCTCTGCAGTACTGCATACAGCCACCATTTCTATAGTGGCACTCCAACACCACTACCCAAGGCAATTTTCATAAATATTTCATTTGTCAGGTGTCATTTGCTCGATTTAAAGGTGGTGTACCTGAGTTTCAGGTGTTTGTTACCTGTGTTGCAGATCTTGCCCTGATACTGGGGAGGACAAAGACACGTGAAGTCTCCTCGGTCCAGGGTGCACATGCCTCCGTTCAGACAGGGGTTGGTCCCACAGGGGTTCAGATCTAAGACACACAGGTGAGGAACTCAGCTGAGTCATTGGGTAGAAGACACCTGATCAGATTTCAGATCAGACTGTAGTCAGACTAAAGCACATCCAGCTGAGCAAACTGAGTGACGTTGTTCGTACTCACTTGTGTATCTGTACCAAAACTCCATCTGTGGGACAAGGACTCAGAGTTAGTGACTGCAGCTGTGGTTATGTTGAACGACTGTGTGTAAGAGTCTGCAGACACGACAACGCTCTGCATCCTGTGTGTGCGCAGCTAAACTGATCTCCTGCTCTGTAATCGTCCTGGTTCGTGTCCAGGATGAACGAGGATGATGTTTTCTGATGACTTCCATCATTTCAGCTGCTTCCTCTACACACACTCTGCTAGCTACACACCCTTGACTAGAACTACGTCGAAATCCTTATTTAAGCATTTAGCTCCGCCCGCTGAGGGTCAGGTTTTGGGCTCAGCATCATCAATCAGGACGAAGCGGTCCTCTCTGGGTTAGCACGGGTCTGTGGTGCTGACTTTGCTTTAATATATGTTTAAATAAAGTAACACGGTGGTAATCTCCTGCTGTGTGGGCGGCGGCAGGCTTCGTACCGTCTTCTCCTGGGTCTGGAAGATCTCTGTGGCCTCCTCCAGCGAGCAGCGCTCCTCGTAACACTCCCGCTCCAGGTTCCCGGGCAGCATCTCCTCCAGGAAATGCGAGTTGGCTCGTCGCCTCCTGGAGGAGGAGCGCAGGATCTGGCCGGCCGCCGACCGATCCAAGAACACTGAGGGGTGGACAGAAAGACGGAAACACTCAGACTGTGCCACAGAGGCGGAAAACACGAGCGTGGGTGTGTCTCACCTGAACACTGGATGAGCGCAGAGCAGACGAGCAGAGCGCCAACGCTCAGGGTCACGGCTGTGGACGGCAGCATGTCTGTCCGACGGCTGCGGGCAAAATGGAGGACGGAGGAGCAGCTGACGGATTGATGGTTAACCACAGCTCAAATATTGACACGCAGATGTCACATCAGCCGCAGAGACGACAACACGTCTGAACTCTGTTCTGCTGGAGTATTTTCATTGCTGACCTGTAAAGGTGAAAAGGTCAAAGGTCACAGCACCTTTTGATGATCCTGTAGGAAGCAGCTGTTCATGAAAATATTCCAAAGGCTTAAGAGGAGCGGAGCCAACTCTGGAATAACCTCCAGAGCACCGACAGCGACACGTGCAGGACCTGCTGAACAGAGTACACGCAGTACTGCAGTACAGATACTGCAATACTGCAGTACAGATACTGCAGGGTTGCTGTGATGTAGACTGGCCTGACGACTGCTCAGTGTTAAGTCTAATTGTTGAATGTTGTCATTGTGGTTCTTAAATTTGTAAAGTCTGAGTTCAATCTATAGGATCAAGACATCCCTTTGTCTCTGACCTCTCCAGACACTCTGTGCTGGGGGAGGTTTTATTGCAGACACATCCTATCTGACAGATCTGTTTCTTGTGTTGTTGCTTCCTGCTTTTATGACCCTTTTGGTCAGCAGGAGGTCACACAAACACACACACACGTTCTTACACATGCATACAGGTGCGCACACACACACACACACACACGTTCTTGCACATGCATACAGGTGCGCACACACACACACACACGTTCTTGCACATGCATACAGGTGCGCACACACACACACACACACACACGTTCTTGCACATGCATACAGGTGCTTACACACACACACACACACACACACACACAAACACGTTCTTGCACATGCATACAGGTGCGCGCACACACACACACACACACACACGTTCTTGCACATGCATACAGGTGCTTACACACACACACACACACACACACACACAAACACGTTCTTGCACATGCATACAGGTGCGCACACACACACACACAAACACGTTCTTGCACATGCATACAGGTGCGCACACACACACACACACGTTCTTGCACATGCATACAGGTGCTTACACACACACACACACACACACGTTCTTGCACATGCATACAGGTGCTTACACACACACACACACACACACACACACAAACACGTTCTTGCACATGCATACAGGTGCGCACACACACACACACACACACACACACACGTTCTTGCACATGCATACAGGTGCTTACACACACACACACATAGTGCCTTGTCTTAGAACCATTGGGGGGTTTTATGGAGGGAGGTGCTTGTGCTGTGATGTGTGTTGCAACTGTGTTTGTCAATAAAAAGGCTACGAGGAAGCTGCTCTTTGAAGGATTTGGAGTCAGGTGAGCAGCGTGAGCTCCAAGAGCTGGTTCTGACCCAAAACTTCCCTCGTGAGCGAGTTGGTTGTTCTGTTCTGTCTTGTGTTCGTCATGATGAATAAGTCTCTAAACTAGCGGTGATGTGGAAACACAGACCAACCCTCGGCCTGCACCTCCAGTGAAAGCCTATTGGTCCAGCTGAGGGAAACCAGACCCCTGAGCGACTGATTGGACACACCTGCACACAGGCTGAGGGAGCAGCTGTAAGCGGAGGGGGCCGTTTGGCCCTCATGGCTTCATTTTCATTCCCATTGTTAAACCTGAAAGCTGTTTGAGGGTGCCTCGCCCCCCTAATTTGACTTTTTGGTGGTTTCCTTCAGTTGGTGTCTGCCTGCTTTATGAGAGGAGCAGTTTTGTACTGGTTGGTTGTTTCTGACTGTGATCGGTGTTTGTGTCTTCATGTCCTTTCACCTACTGCAGCTGAAGAGTCATCAGTCTGTAACAGCTTCTTCTGGTCTTCAGTCGTCCATCAGCAGTGGACAGACTGGGATGATGATTTATCTAAATCAACGTGAATTCAATTCATTTTTATTTATTCAGCAACAAATCACAACAACAGACTGAAGGCTCTGCCTCCCATTCTACTTTTAAATACTCGAGGAACAACAAGTAGGCCTGCAGTGTGAGAGCGAAGTGCTCTAATAGGGTGATATGGTACTACAAGGTCATTAAGATAAGATGGGGCCTGATTATTTAAGACCTTGTATGTGAGCAGCAGGATTTTGAATTCTGGATTTAACAGGAAGCC